>NC_092276.1:16335166-16360166 GCF_036320965.1 Panulirus ornatus
CGAACACAACACCCAGTTCCTCTCAGCCACAAGAACACTTCTGTGTGTTCTGACGATGAAGAGAACACGAGGAGAAGAACAGCAGAATGAGACACAGACTTGCCACAGTGGTAAACAGATGAACAACCCACACTGGAAAAGAACGAGGAGAATAACAGCAGAATGAGACACAGACTTGCCACAGTGGTAAACAGATGAACAACCCACACTGGAAAAGAACGAGGAGAAGAACAGCAGAATGAGACACAGACTTGCCACAGTGGCAAACAGATGAACAACTTACACTGGAAAAGAACGAGGAGAAGAACAGCAGAATGAGACACAGACTTGCCACAGTGGTAAACAGATGAACAACTTACACTGGAAAAGAACGAGGAGAAGAACAGCAGAATGAGACACAGACTTGCCACAGTGGCAAACAGATGAACAACTTACACTGGAAAAGAACGAGGAGAAGAACAGCAGAATGAGACACAGACTTGCCACAGTGGTAAACAGATGAACAACCCACACTGGAAAAGAACGAGGAGAATAACAGCAGAATGAGACACAGACTTGCCACAGTGGTAAACAGATGAACAACCCACACTGGAAAAGAACGAGGAGAATAACAGCAGAATGAGACACAGACTTGCCACAGTGGTAAACAGATGAACAACCCACACTGGAAAAGAACGAGAAGAACACCAGAATGAGACACAGACTTGCCACAGTGGCAAACAGATGAACACCTTACACTGGAAAAGAACGAGGAGAATAACAGCAGAATGAGACACAGACTTGCCACAGTGGTAAACAGAAGGACAACCCAAGGAATGAGACACAGACTTGCCACAGTGGTAAACAGAAGGACAACCCACACTGGAAAAGAACGAGATCAACAGAATGAGACACAGACGCTGGAAGAGAACAAGATCATGGACTATCACTGTGCATCACGGAGCATCCCGGAGCATCACGGTGCATCACGGAGCATCACGGAGCATCACGGTGCATCACGGTGCATCACGGAGCATCACTGTGCATCATGGAGCATTACGGAGCATCACGGTACATCACGGAGCATCACGGAGCATCACGGTGCATCACGGTGCATCACGGAGCATCACGGAGCATCACGGTGCATCACAGTGCATCACGGTGCATCACGGTGCATCCCGGAGCATCACGGTGCATCCCGGAGCATCAAGGTGCATCACGGTGCATCATGGTGCATCACGGTGCATCACGGAGCATCAAGGTGCATCACGGAGCATCACGGTGCATCACGGTGCATCACGGAGCACCACGGTGCATCACGGTGCATCACGGTGCATCACGGAGCATCATGGTGCATCACGGAGCATCACGGAGCATCACGGAGCATCACGGTGCATCACGGTGCATCCCGGAGCATCACGGTGCATCACGGTGCATCACGGAGCATCACGGAGCATCACGGAGCATCACGGTGCATCCCGGTGCATCACGGTGCATCCCGGAGCATCACGGTGCATCACGGTGCATCATGGTGCATCACGGAGCATCACGGAGCATCACGGTGCATCACGGTGCATCACGGAGCATCACGGAGCATCACGGAGCATCACGGTGCATCATGGAGCATCACGGAGCATCACGGTGCATCACGGTGCATCACGGTGCATCACGGAGCATTACGGAGCATCACGGAGCATCACGGTGCATCACGGAGCATCACGGTGCATCATGGAGCATCACGGAGCATCACGGAGCATCACGGTGCATCATGGAGCATCACGGAGCATCACGGTGCATCACGGAGCCTCACGGTGCATCACTGTGCATCACGGAGCATCACGGAGCATCACGGTGCATCACGGAGCCTCACGGTGCATCACGGTGCATCACGGTGCATCACGGTGCATCACGGTGCATCATGGAGCATCACGGAGCATCACGGTGCATCACGGTGCATCACGGAGCATCACGGTGCATCACGGTGCATCACGGTGCATCACGGTGCATCACGGTGCATCACGGTGCATCACGGTGCATCACGGTGCATCACGGTGCATCACGGGGCATCATGGTGCATCACGGTGCATCACGGTGCATCATGGAGCATCACGGTGCATCACTGGTGCATCACGGTGCATCACGGTGCATCACGGAGCATCACGGAGCATCACGGTGCATCACGGAGCATCACGGTGCATCACGGAGCATCACGGTGCATCACGGTGCATCACGGAGCATCACGGAGCATCACGGAGCATCACGGTGCATCACGGTGCATCACGGTGCATCATGGAGCATCACGGAGCATCACGGTGCATCACGGAGCATCACGGTGCATCACGGAGCATCACGGTGCATCACGTCGCATCACGGAGCATCACGGAGCATCACGGAGCATCACGGTGCATCACGGTGCATCACGGAGCATCACGGTGCATCACGGTGCATCACGGAGCATCACGGAGCATCACGGAGCATCACGGAGCATCACGGTGCATCACGGAGCATCACGGTGCATCACGGTGCATCACGGAGCATCACGGTGGCATCACGGAGCATCACGGGTGCATTCACTGGAGCAATCACGGTGCATCACGGTGCATCACGGAGCATCACGGAGCATCACGGTGCATCACGGAGCATCACGGAGCATCACGGAGCATCACGGTGCATCACGGAGCATCACGGTGCATCACGGTGCATCACGGAGCATCACGGTGCATCACGGTGCATCACGGTGCATCACGGTGCATCACGGAGCATCACGGAGCATCACGGAGCATCACGGTGCATCACGGAGCATCACGGTGCATCACGGTGCATCACGGAGCATCACGGTGCTCACGGCATCACGGTGCATCACGGAGCATCACGGTGCATCACGGAGCATCACGGTGCATCACGGTGCATCACGGTGCATCCGGGCATCACGGTGCATCACGGTGCATCACGGAGCATCACGGAGCATCACGGTGCATCACGGAGCATCACGGTGCATCACGGAGCATCACGGTGCATCACGGAGCATCACGGAGCATCACGGAGCATCACGGTGCATCACGGAGCATCACGGTGCATCACGGAGCATCACGGAGCATCACGGTGCATCACGGTGCATCACGGTGCATCACGGTGCATCACGGAGCATCACGGTGCATCACGGAGCATCACGGTGCATCACGGTGCATCACGGAGCATCACGGTGCATCACGGTGCATCATGGAGCATCACGGAGCATCACGGTGCATCACGGAGCATCACGGTGCATCACTGTGCATCACGGAGCATCACGGAGCATCACGGTGCATCACGGAGCATCACGGTGCATCTCGGTGCATCACGGTGCATCACGGTGCATCACGGTGCATCATGGAGCATCACGGAGCATCACGGTGCATCACGGTGCATCACGGTGCATCACGGTGCATCACGGTGCATCACGGTGCATCACGGAGCATCACGGTGCATCACGGTGCATCACGGTGCATCACGGTGCATCACGGGGACTCATGGAGCATCACGGTGCATCACGGTGCATCACGGTGCATCATGGAGCATCACGGGTGCATCACGGGTGCATCACGGTGCATCACGGAGCATCACGGTGTCATTCACGGTGCATCACGGTGCATCATGGAGCATCACGGTGCATCACGGTGCATCACGGTGCATCACGGTGCATCACGGTGCATCACGGTGCATCATGGTGCATCACGGAGCATCACGGTGCATCACGGAGCATCACGGTGCATCACGGAGCATCACGGAGCATCACGGTGCATCACGGTGCATCACGGAGCATCACGGAGCATCACGGAGCATCACGGTGCATCATGGAGCATCACGGAGCATCACGGTGCATCACGGAGCATCACGGAGCATCACGGTGCATCACGGAGCCTCACGGTGCATCACTGTGCATCACGGAGCATCACGGTGCATCACGGAGCATCACGGAGCATCACGGAGCATCACGGTGCATCATGGAGCATCATGGAGCATCACGGTGCATCACGGAGCATCACGGTGCATCACGGTGCATCATGGTAGCATCACGGAGCATCACGGGCATCACGAGCATAGGTGCATCACGGAGCATCACGGTGACGGTGCATCATGGAGCATCACGGGCATCACGGTGCATCATGGAGCATCACGGTGCATCACGAGCATCACGGTGCATCATCACGGAGCTATGGTGCACTCACGGAGCATCACGGAGCATCACGGTGCATCACGGTGCATCACGGAGCATCACGGTGCATCACGGAGCATCACGGAGCATCACGGTGCATCACGGAGCATCACGGTGCATCACGGAGCATCACGGTGCATCACGGAGCATCACGGAGCATCACGGTGCATCACGGAGCATCACGGTGCATCACGGTGCATCACGGTGCATCATGGAGCATCACGGAGCATCACGGTGCATCACGGAGCCTCACGGTGCATCACGGAGCATCACGGTGCATCACGGAGCATCACGGTGCATCACGGAGCATCACGGTGCATCACGGAGCATCACGGAGCATCACGGTGCATCACGGAGCATCACGGAGCATCACGGAGCATCACGGAGCATCACGGTGCATCACGGAGCATCACGGTGCATCATGGAGCATCACGGTGCATCACGGAGCATCACGGTGCATCATGGAGCATCACGGTGCATCATGGAGCATCACGGAGCATCACGGAGCATCTACTGGTAGTGCCACATTCTTGTGTAAACCTGCAAGGCAGGTATACCTACCTTTAGTATACGATATACTCTCCATCTGGTATACCCGCCTCTCGCTCATGGACCTTACGAGTATACCCACGTCTAGGGTATACAGGCTAACGAGTATACCCACGTCTAGGGTATACAGGTTAAAGAGTATACCCACGTCTCGGGTATACAGGTTAACGAGTATACCCATGTCTCGGGTATACAGGTTAACGAGTATACCCACGTCTCGGGTACACAGGTTAACGAGTATACCCACGTCTCGGGTATACAAGCTAACGAGTATACCCACGTCTCGGGTATACAGGCTAACGAGTATACCCACGCCTCGGGTATACAGGCTAACTAGTATACCCACGCCTCGGGTATACAGGCTAACTAGTATACCCACGTCTCGGGTATACAGGCCAACGAGTATACCCACGTCTCGGGTATACAGGGTAACGAGTATACCCACGTCTCGGGTATACAGGCTAACGAGTATACCCACGTCTCGGGTATACAGGCTAACGAGTATACCCACGTCTCGAGTATACAGGGCAAGGAGTATACCCACGTCTCGGGTATACAGGCTAACGAGTATACCTTACCTCCGGCATACCCACGTCTTTGGTATACCTCTTTGGTATACCCTACCTCCCTCAGGTGTTCATTGAGTATACCCAAGTCTTCCTTGGTTTACGATCAACCTTCGACCAAAGGGGAGGGAATCGAACCCATGTCTCGAAGTTTACCCCATTTTCCAACCGACGATGACGTCAGCTTCATTTCCCCTCCTCGGAAATTGTGAGTGAGTGAGGGGAAAAAAATTTCCGACTTGATTTTTTCCCCTCAGTCTGTGGTCGGCTCCTGGCCAACCCCCCCCCCCCCCCCCCCCCCCCCCCCCCACACACACACACACTGGCGAGACAAGACCTGTCGTAGACCTGTATCGTGAGGGGTCACCGTAGCTCCAACGAGGTCATTCCAGGTCAAGACACTGTGAGGTCAGAGACCCCTTAGAGGCTCCTACCCTCGCTGCTAAGGAGGTCAAAAGCTCCGTTGCCTTAACGATGGTTGACCTGTCATTGCCTGGTTAACCTGTGCTCGGTGAAATGACCTGTCTGGTGGAAAGACCCTTGACACGACATGATCAATACGCGTTTCATTGGCGAGTCTGGCATGTTGACGGTGGTGGTGGTGAGAGTGGTGGAGAGTGAGGGAGGAGGTGCTCCAACACGCCGTCTGTGTGGTGGTGAGAGTGGTGGAGAGTGAGGGAGGAGGTGCTCCAACACGCCGTCTGTGTGGTGGTGAGAGTGGTGGAGAGTGAGGGAGGAGGTGCTCCAACGCGCCGTCTGTGTGGTGGTGAGAGCGGTAGAGAGTGAGGGAGGAGGTGCTCCAACACTCCATCAGTGTGGTGGTGAGAGTGGTGGAGAGGTGAAGGAGGAGGTGCTCCAACACGCCGTCAGTGTGGTGGTGAGAGTGGTGGAGAGTGAGGGAGGAGGTGATCCAACACTCCGTTAGTGTGGTGGTGAGAGTGGTGGAGAGGTGAGGGAGGAGGTGCTCCAACACGCCGTCAGTGTGGTGGTGAGAGTGGTGGAGAGTGAGGGAGGAGGTGCTCCAACACGCCGTCAGTGTGGTGGTGAGAGTGGTGGAGAGTGAGGGAGGAGGTGCTCCAACACGCCGTCTGTGTGGTGGAGAGAGTGGTGGAGAGTGAGGGAGGAGGTGCTCCAACACGCCGTCTGTGTGGTGGTGAGAGTGGTGGAGAGTGAGGGAGGAGGTGCTCCAACGCGCCGTCAGTGTGGTGGTGAGAGCGGTAGAGAGTGAGGGAGGAGGTGCTCCAACACTCCATCAGTGTGGTGGTGAGAGTGGTGGAGAGTGAGGGAGGAGGTGATCCAACACTCCGTTAGTGTGGTGGTGAGAGTGGTGGAGAGGTGAGGGAGGAGGTGCTCCAACACGCCGTCAGTGTGGTGGTGAGAGTGGTGGAGAGGTGAGGGAGGAGGTGATCCAACACTCCGTTAGTGTGGTGGTGAGAGTGGTGGAGAGTGAGGGAGGAGGTGCTCCAACACGCCGTCAGTGTGGTGGTGAGAGTGGTGGAGAGTGAGGGAGGAGGTGCTCCAACACGCCGTCAGTGTGGTGGTGAGAGTGGTGGAGAGTGAGGGAGGAGGTGCTCCAACACGCCGTCTGTGTGGTGGAGAGAGTGGTGGAGAGTGAGGGAGGAGGTGCTCCAACACGCCGTCTGTGTGGTGGTGAGAGTGGTGGAGAGTGAGGGAGGAGGTGCTCCAACGCGCCGTCAGTGTGGTGGTGAGAGCGGTAGAGAGTGAGGGAGGAGGTGCTCCAACACTCCATCAGTGTGGTGGTGAGAGTGGTGGAGAGGTGAGGGAGGAGGTGCTCCAACACGCCGTCAGTGTGGTGGTGAGAGTGGTGGAGAGTGAGGGAGGAGGTGCTCCAACACGCCGTCGGTGTGGTGGTGAGAGTGGTGGAGAGTGAGGGAGGAGGTGCTCCAACACGCCGTCAGTGTGGTGGTGAGAGCGGTAGAGAGTGAGGGAGGAGGTGCTCCAACACTCCATCAGTGTGGTGGTGAGAGTGGTGGAGAGGTGAGGGAGGAGGTGCTCCAACACGCCGTCAGTGTGGTGGTGAGAGTGGTGGAGAGTGAGGGAGGAGGTCCTCCAACACTCCGTGTTGAACCTAACCATCTCTCTCAAGACCTCCGTACAAGGGTCGTACCGTCGTGCTCAAGGGTCGTACCGTCGTGCTCAAGGGTCGTACCGTCGTGACCAAGGGTCGTACCGTCGTGCTCAAGTGTCGTACCGTCGTGCTCAAGGGTCGTACCGTCGTGCTCAAGGGTCGTACCGTCGTGCTCAAGGGTCATACCGTCGTGCTCAAGGGTCATACCGTCGTGCTCAAGGGTCGTACCGTCGTGCTCAAGGGGTGTAAAGTCGTGCTCAAGGGGCGTAAAGTCGTGCTCAAGGGTCGTAGTGTCGTGCTCAAGGGTCATACCGTCGTGCTCAAGGGGCGTACCGTCGTGCTCAAGGGGCGTACCGTCGTGCTCAAGGGTCGTACCGTCGTGCTCAAGGGTTGTACCGTCGTGCTCAAGGGTCGTACCGTCGTGCTCAAGGGTCGTGCCGTCATGCTCAAGGGTCGTACCGTCGTGCTCAAGGGTCGTACCGTCGTGCTCAAGGGTCGTACCGTCGTGCTCAAGGGGCGTACCATCGTGTTCAAGGGTCGTGCCGTCGTGCTCAAGGGTCGTACCGTCGTGCTTGAGGGTCGTACCGTCGTATTCAAGGGTTGTACCGTCATGCTCAAGGGTCGTACCGTCGTATTCAAAGGTCGCACCGTCGTGCTCAAGGGTCGTACCGTCGTGATCAAGGGTCGTACCGTCGTGCTCAAGGGTCGTACCGTCGTATTCAAGGGTCGCACCGTCGTGCTCAAGGGTCGTACCGTCGTATTCAAGGGTCGTACCGTCGTGCTCAAGGGGCGTACCGTCGTGCTCAAGGGTCGTACGTCGTGCTCAAGGGTCGTACCGTCGTGCTCAAGGGTCGTACTGTGGTCTGTGGTCTGTTCTCCACACGTCTGGCTGGAGCACAGAGAACTGTGGTCTGTTCTCCTCTGTAGAACAAGACCATATGGGTGATAATCCCAGTTTTAAGTACTTGATCTACGAACGTATCTGCTGACAGGAGTCCTCCCTTACCTTGTTCTCACTGAACATGAACATGAACAAAAACAAGAACAGTGAAACAGCTCTGGAACAAATACAACAACCACAAAGCAAATACAGTCGTTGTTTGTTTGTTTGTTTGTTTGTCTGTTGTCCAAGAGTGAAGACAGCAGAAAACCAGTCCACATGCAGGAGCTGCAGTGAACTACGAAAACCTTGCACGAATCAATTGTATTTTGAACCTTAACGCGTTCGTTGATTCGATTATGAATATTAAGAACTGAACACTTTGAACCTCAAAGCATCTCTTACTTAGACTTTGAACCTCAAAGCATCTCTTACTTAGACTTTGAACCTCAAAGCATCTCTTACTTAGACTTTGAACCTCAAAGCATCTCTTACTTAGACTTTAAACCTCAAAGCATCTCTTACTTAGACTTTGAACCTCAAAGCATCTCTTACTTAGCCTTTGAACCTCAAAGCATCTCTTACTTAGACTTTGAACCTCAAAGCATCTCTTACTTAGACTTTGAACCTCAAAGCATCTCTTACTTAGACTTTGAACCTCAAAGCATCTCTTACTTAGACTTTGAACCTGAAAGCAACTCTTACTTAGACTTTGAACCTCAAAGCATCTCTTACTTAGACTTTGAACCTCAAAGCAACTCTTACTTAGACTTTGAACCTCAAAGCAACTCTTACTTAGACTTTGAACCTCAAAGCAACTCTTACTTAGACTTTGAACCTCAAAGCATCTCTTACTTAGACTTTGAACCTCAAAGTAACTCTTACTTAGACTTTGAACCTCAAAGCATCTCTTACTTAGACTTTGAACCTCAAAGCAACTCTTACTTAGACTTTGAACCTCAAAGCATCTCTTACTTAGACTTTGAACCTCAAAGCATCTCTGACTTAGACTTTGAACCTCAAAACATCTCTTACTTAGACTTTGAACCTCAAAGCATCTCTTACTTAGACTTTGAACCTCAAAACATCTCTTACTTAGACTTTGAACCTCAAAGCATCTCTTACTTAGACTTTGAACCTCAAAACATCTCTTACTTAGACTTTAAACCTCAAAGCATCTCTTACTTAGACTTTGAACCTCAAAGCATCTCTTACTTAGACTTTGAACCTCAAAGCATCTCTTACTTAGACTTTGAACCTCAAAGCATCTCTTACTTAGACTTTGAACCTCAAAGCATCTCTTACTTAGACTTTGAACCTCAAAGCATCTCTTACTTAGACTCTGAACCTCAAAGCATCTCTTACTTAGACTTTGAACCTCAAAGCATCTCTTACTTAGACTCTGAACCTCAAAGCATCTCTTACTTAGACTTTGAACCTCAAAGCATCTCTTACTTAGACTTTGAACCTCAAAGCATCTCTTACTTAGACTTTGAACCTCAAAGCATCTCTTACTTAGACTTTGAACCTCAAAGCATCTCTTACTTAGACTCTGAACCTCAAAGCATCTCTTACTTAGACTTTGAACCTCAAAGCATCTCTTACTTAGACTTTGAACCTTAAAACATCTCTTACTTAGACTTTGAACCTTAAAACATCTCTTACTTAGACTTTGAACCTTAAAACATCTCTTACTTAGACTTTGAACCTTAAAACATCTCTTACTTAGACTTTGAACCTTAAAACATCTCTTACTTAGACTTTGAACCTTAAAACATCTCTTACTTAGATTTTGAACCTTAAAACATCTCTTACTTAGATTTTGAACCTTAAAACATCTCTTACTTAGACTTTGAACCTTAAAACACCTGTTATCTTATAGCTTACACCATCATTATGTGTTGCCAGTACTGCTTCTTGCCATGGTTGCCATAGTATTAGGTGTTATCATCACTATCACCTATGGTGTTAGTTGTTATCATCACTATCACCTGTGGTGTTAGGTGTTATCATCACTATCACCTGTGGTGTTAGGTGTTATCATCACTATCACCTGTGGTGTTAGTTGTTATCATCACTATCACCTGTGGTGTTAGGTGTTATCATCACTATAACCTGTGGTGTTAGTTGTTATCATCACTATCACCTGTGGTGTTAGGTGTTATCATCACTATAACCTGTGGTGTTAGTTGTTATCATCACTATCACCTGTGGTGTTAGGTGTTATCATCACTATCACCTGTGGTGTTAGGTGTTATCATCACTATCACCTGTGGTGTTAGGTGTTATCATCACTATCACCTGTGGTGTTAGGTGTTATCATCACTATCACCTGTGCTAATGATATATACAGATTGTCTTCTTGTGATGCAATATAGTAGAGTATGATATATGATATGATATATGCTTTTATATGTCCTTTCAGGCTATAAGCAACACCCAACACGCGAGGTCGGGGAGGAAATAGAACGAATGACGTAACAGTGAGTTCGTGATGGAATAAACCAATCAGAGAGCAGTATATCTCCCCCTATGACGTTCTGAACACTGGAGCAGCCAATCAAAGAGAAGCCCCTCCACTGACGTCATGAACCTTGAAGCAGCCAATTAGAGAGAAGCATCTATTGTGACGTCATGGAGCTCGGTAATAGACCGTGGACTATGCTAGATGTGACATCAGGGTTACGATAGATAATACCAGTCCATTACGATAGATGAAAAAGAGGTAAACAACTGTTCAGAATGCACAGAACCAGTAAATTATTTACAGCGTAAGAGAGTACATAACTTACGCACTATGTATATGACTGTGAAATTTACACTTGTGTGTAGACTTGTATGCAAATTTTCGATGTATATAATGATATGTGACTTGTACATATGTGACAGCAATCATCCTACACACACACACACACACACACACACACACACACACACACACACACACACACACACTCATAAACACAGAAAACAAACCCTTTTTAGCTTCGGTCATTGGCAATATACAATAATACAATCATACAACAAAATACAATACGTTAGACTTGTATGATGTATACTGTAGCCTCTTTCCTGGACAAGCAGGCGTTGCTGTATAACGATAACGTATAACGAATGAGTCTACAGTGGAATGGAAATGTATATGGTATAGAGTATATAGTATATTATGATATGCTATATAGTATAATGTATATAGCATTATAGTATAATGTATATAGCATTATAGTATACAGTATATAGTATGTGGTATGACGTATAGTATAATGTATATGGTATAGAGTATATGATATATTGTGATATACTATATAGTATAATGTATATAGTATTATAGTATACAGTATATAATATATAGTATATCACTCTATAGTATATAGTATTATAGTATATAGTATACAGTATATAGTATATTGGCATATAGCATATAGTGTATTAGTATATAGTATACAGTATATAGCATATGATATATTAGTATATGATATATAGTATATAGTATCATTTAGAATGGTTGAGGTGGATTGGAATGTATGCCTGGCATCAGGAGATGGCAAGATAGAAGAAGACATTTCTACAATTTAGGATGGTATTGTCTGCCCTCTACATGCATTAGGGAAACATTAAGGTTGAAAATGACACTCAAATTGATAGGTTCTGTGTCCCAGTAAGCGTGGAGCACTGTCTGACGCTGTGTGTGTGTGTGTGTGTGTGTGTGTGTGTGTGTAGCAAATCTGCTAAGTCACCATGACTTGCAGTCCCCACATATCTTGATATATATATATATATATATATATATATATATATATATATATATATATATATATATATATATATATATATATATATATATTATTTTGTTTTTTCGCTGTCTCCCGCGTTTGCGAGGTAGCGCAAGGAAACAGACAAAAGAATGGCCCAACCCACCCACATACACATGTATATACATACACGTCCACACTCGCACAAATACATACCCATACATCTCAACGTGTACATGTATATACATACACAGACATATGCATATATACACATGTACATAATTCATACTTGCTGCCTTTATTCATTCCCGTCGCCACCCCGCCACACATGAAATGACAACCCCCTCCCCCCGCATGTGCGCGAGGTAGCGCTAGGAAAAGACAACTAAGGCCACATTCGTTCACACTCAGTCTCTAGCCTTCATGTACAATGCACCGAAACCACAGCTCCCTTTCCACATCCAGGCCCCACAAAACTTTCCATGGTTTACCCCAGACGCTTCACATGCCCTTGTTCAATCCATTGACAACACGTCGACCCCGGTATACCACATCGTTCCAATTTACTCTATTTCTTGCACGCCTTTCACCCTCCTGCATGTTCAGGCCCCGATCGCTCAAAATCTTTTTCACTCCATCTTTCCACCTCCAATTTGGTCTCCCACGTCTCCTCGTTCCCTCCACCTCTGACACATATATCCTCTTGGTCAATCTTTCCTCACTCATTCTCTCCATGTGCCCAAACCATTTCAAAACACCCTCTTCTGCTCTCTGAACCACACTCTTTTTATTACCACACATCTCTCTTACCCTTACGTTACTTACTCGATCAAACCACCTCACACCACACATTGTCCTCAAACATCTCATTTCCAGCACATCCACCCTCCTGCGCACAACTCTATCCATAGCCCACGCCTCGCAACCATACAACATTGTTGGAACCACTATTCCTTCAAACATACCCATTTTTGCTTTCCGAGATAATGTTCTCGACTTCCACACAGCGCGTTGAAGCCTTACGTGATGGAGAGCTAGTGTGATGGACAACCAGTGTGATGGGCAACCAGTATGATGGAAAACTAGTGTGATGGAAAACTAGTGTGATGGAAAACTAGTGTGATGGGCAACCAGTGTGATGGAAAACTAGTGTGATGGACAAACAGTGTGATGGAAAACTAGTTTGATGGACAATCAGTGTGATGGAAAACTAATGTGGTGGACAACCAGTGTGATGGATAACCAATGTGATGGACAACCAGTGTGATGGATAACCAATGTGATGGACAACCAGTGTGATGGAAAACTAGTTTGATGGACAATCAGTGTGATGGAAAACTAGTGTGATGGACAACCAGTGTAATGGAAAACTAATGTGATGGACAACCAGTGTGATGGAAAACTAGTGTGATGGACAACCAGTGTAATGGAAAACTAATGTGATGGACAACCAGTGTGATGGATAACCAATGTGATGGAAAACTAGTGTGATGGAAAACTAGCGTGGTGGACAACCAATGTGATGGAAATCTAATGTGGTGGACAACCAGCGTGATGGACAACCAATGTGATGGAAAACTAGTGTGATGGAAAACTAGTGTGATGGAAAACTAGTGTGTTGGACAACCAGTGTGATAGTAAACTAGTGTGATGGACAACCACTGTGATGGAGAACTAGTGTGATGGAAGAACTAGTGTGATAGACAACAAACATTTCACATACCATTTGTCGTGTAATGAAAACAAGAACCACAGTTACGTAACACGGGAATACACCAGTGTGTGTATTACTCCCACTGATGATAAGAACATACACGACCTTATCTGGCAAGTGTTCCCACTGATGATAAGAACATACAAGACCTTATCTGGGAAGTGATCCCACTGATGATAAGAACATACACGACCTTATCTGGCAAGTGTTCCCACTGATGATAAGAACATACAAGACCTTATCTGGCAAGTGTTCCCACTGATGATAAGATCATACAAACTGTGAACTGGAATCCACTTGATATACACTCGTGAGAACTGGAGATGAAACCCATTCATGAGTGAGTGGTCGACTCATGGACCGATGGCGATCGTGGTGTGAGAGACTGTGAGGAAGAAGGCACCATGAGGCTAGGAGAGGACAGCCTCCTCCTCCTCCTCCTCATCTTCCTCATCTTGGACGCTGCAGGAGGCCAGGTGGAGGCCAGCCCCGGCCCAGGTGAGTAAGATGAGTGACTATTCATGAGTATCTCAGTAACCATGTAGACCCTCTTCTTCCTCCAGCAGTATTGTCTCCTCCTCCTTCCTCCTCCTCCTCCTCCTCCTCCTCTTTCCCCCCATCCCCTCTCTCCTCCTCCTCCTCCTCCTTCATCCTCCTCCATCCTCCATCCTCTTTCTCTTCCTCCTCCTTCTTCTTGTCCTCCCTGGGGTTGAGGGGCGGTGGGGGGGGGGGGGTTTCTGGAAGAGACCCCTCCCCTCCACATGATATAATCCCACATGATATAATCCCACATGACATAATCCCACATGATTTAATCCCACATGACATAATCCCACATGACATAACCCCACATGATTTAATCCCACATGATTTAATCCCACATGACATAATCCCACATGATATAATCCCACATGATTTAATCCCACATGACATAATCCCACATGATATGATCCCACATGACATAACCCCACACGATTTAATCCCACATGACATAATCCCACATGATTTAATCCCACATGACATAATCCCACATGACATAACCCCACATGATTTAATCCCACATGATATAATCCCACATGACATAATCCCACATGACATAACCCCACATGATTTAATCCCACATGACATAATCCACATGATATAATCCCACATGACATAACCCCACATGATTTAATCCCACATGACATAACCCCACATGATTTAATCCCACATGACATAATCCCACATGACATAATCCCACATGATATAATCCCACATGACATAACCCCACATGATATAATCCCACGATTTAATCCCGCATGATATAATCCCACATGACATAATCCCACATGACATAACCCCACATGATTTAATCCCACATGATATAATCCCACATGATATAATCCCACATGACATAACCCCACATGATTTAATCCCACATGACATAATCCCACATGATTTAATCCCACATGACATAATCCCACATGACATAACCCCCCATGATTTAATCCCACATGATATAGTCCCACATGACATAATCCCACATGACATAACCCCACATGATTTAATCCCACATGACATAATCCCACATGATATAATCCCACATGACATAACCCCACATGATTTAATCCCACATGACATAATCCCACATGATATAATCCCACATGACATAACCCCACATGATATAATCCCACATGACATAACCCCACATGATTTAATCCTACATGACATAATCCCACACGACATAACCCCACATGATTTAATCCCACATGACATAATCCCACATGATATAATCCCACATGACATAACCCCACATGATTTAATCCCACATGACATAATCCCACATGACATAATCCCACATGACATAATCCCACATGATATAATCCCACATGACATAACCCCACATGATTTAATCCCACATGACATAATCCCACATGACATAACCCCACATAATTTAATCCCACATGACATAATCCCACATGATATAACCCCACATGATTTAATCCCACATGACATAATCCCACATGACATAATCCCACATGATGTAATCCCACATGACATAATCCCACATGATATAATCCCACATGGCAATCGGACGACATAATCGCACATGACATAATCCCACATGACAATCCCACATCATATAATCGCATATGATTTAATCCCACATGATATAATCCCACATGATATAATCCAAATAATATAATCCCACATGACATAATCCCGCATGACATAATCGAATAATATAATCCACATGATTTAATCCCAAATGACATAATCCCACATGACATAATCCCACATGACATAATCCCACATGTGGTAACCCCACACATACATACATACACACACACACATCATCTCTCCTGAATGTACCACTTATGGTATGGGGGAAGCAGCAGCACTCCTCCTCCCCCATCCCCCACTAATTACCCTCATTACCGAGGTCATGTAGCTGTTCAGAAGGGCTTGTTCACTTGGCCTGAGTGTGGTAATGACGTACCCAAATATGCAGTGGTTTGCTGTCGTGTATATATGAGGTGGGGGTGTGTGGGGAGGGGGGGTGTGGGGGGGGTGAGTTTTCTGGCCTGGCCAGCTATGATCATTTGTGTTGTCTGCATAATTATTATAATTACCCCGGGCCATGAGAGGAGGGGGGGGGGGGGTAATTATATCACACAGTTTGGCCAAGTTCATGATTATGAGCCCGAGCCACTCTAGAACCACTTGCGAACAGTACTAGAACCATATGAGAACAGCACTAGAACCATATGAAAACAACATTAGTACCACTTGAGAACAGCCCTAGAACCATGTGAGAACAGCACTAGAACCATTTGAGAACACCACTAGAACCACTTGAGAACAGCACTAGAAACATATGAGAACAGCACTAGAACCATTTGAGAACACCACTAGAACCACTTGAGAACAGCACTAGAAACATATGAGAACAGCACTAGAACCACTTGAGAACAGCACTAGAACCATATGAGAACAGCACTAGAACTACGTGAGAACAGCACTAGAACCACTTTAGAACAGCACTAGAACCATTTGAGAACAGCACTAGAAACATATGAGAACAGCACTAGAACCACTTGAGAACAGCACTAGAAACATATGAGAACAGCACTAGAACCACTTGAGAACAGCACTAGAACCACTTGAGAACAGTACTAGAACCACTTGAGAACACCACTAGAACCACATAGGAACAGCACTAGAACCACTAGAGAACAGTACTAGAACCACTTGAGAACAGCACTAGAACCACTTGAGAACAGCACTAGAACCACTTGAGAACAGCACTAGAAACATATGAGAACAGCACTAGAACCACTTGAGAACAGCACTAGAACCATATGAGAACAGCACTAGAACTACGTGAGAACAGCACTAGAACCACTTTAGAACAGCACTAGAACCACTTGAGAACAGCACTAGAAACATATGAGAACAGCACTAGAACCACTTGAGAACAGCACTAGAACCACTTGAGAACAGCACTAGAACCACTTGAGAACAGCACTAGAACCACTTGAGAACAGTACTAGAACCACTTGAGAACACCACTAGAACCACATAGGAACAGCACTAGAACCACTAGAGAACAGTACTAGAACCACTTGAGAACAGCACTAGAACCACTTGAGAACAGCACTAGAACCACTTGAGAACAGCACTAGAAACATATGAGAACAGCACTAGAACCACTTGAGAACAGCACTAGAACCACTTGAGAACAGTACTAGAACCACTTGAGAACAGGTACTAAAACACTGAGACAGTACTAGAACCATTGAGACAGCACTAGAACCACTGAAACAGCACTAGAACATATGAGAACAGCACTAGAACACTTGAGAACAGCACTAGAACCACTTGAGAACAGTACTAGACCACTTGAGAACAGCACTAGAACCACACTTGAGAACAGCTCTAGAAACCACTTGAGAACAGGAACTAGAAACCACTTGAGAAACAGCACTAGAACCACTTGAGAACAGCTCTAGAACCACTTGAGAAACAGGACTAGAACCACTTGAGAACAGTACTAGAACCGACTTGAGAAAGCACTAGAACCACTTGAGAACAGCACTAGAAACACTTGAGAACAGTACTAGAACACTTGAGAACAGCTCTAGAAACCACTTGAGAACAGCACTAGAACCACTTGAGAACAGCACTAGAACCACTTGAGAACAGCACTAGAACCACTTGAGAACAGCACTAGAACCACTTGATAACAGCCCTAGAACCACTTGAGAACAGTACTAGAACCACTTGAGAACAGTACTAGAACCACTTGAGAACAGCACTAGAACCACTTGAGAACAGCCCTAGAACCACTTGAGAACAGCCGTAGAACCACTTGAGAACAGCACTAGAACCACTTGAGAACAGTACTAGAACCACTTGAGAACAGCACTAGAACCACTTGAGAACAGTACTAGAACCACTTGAGAACAGCACTAGAATCACTTGAGAACAGCACTAGAACCACTTGAGAACAGTACTAGAACCACTTGAGAACAGCACTAGAACCACTTGAGAACAGCACTAGAAACATATGAGAACAGCACTAGAACATATGAGAACAGCACTAGAACCACTTGAGAACAGCACTAGAACCACTCTAGAACAGCACTAGAACCATTTGAGAACAGCCCTAGAACCACTTGAGAACAGCACTAGATACACTCGAGAACAGCACTAGAACCACTTGAGAACAGTACTAGAACCAATTGAGAACAGCACTAGAACCACTTGAGAACAGCACTAGAACCACTTGAGAACAGTACTAGAACCACTTGAGAACAGCACTAGAACCACTTGAGAACAGCACTAGAAACATATGAGAACAGCACTAGATACACTCGAGAATAGCACTAGAACCACTTGAGAACAGCACTAGAACCACTCTAGAACAGCACTAGAACCACTTGAGAACAGCCCTAGAACCACTTGAGAACAGCACTAGAACCACTTGAGAACAGCACTAGAAACATATGAGAACAGCACTAGATACACTCGAGAATAGCACTAGATCCACTTGAGAACAGCACTAGAACCACTCTAGAACAGCACTAGAACCACTTGAGAACAGCCCTAGAACCACTTGAAAAGCACTCCAGAACCACTGTAGGATAATTCTAGACCCAGCATAAAGTTGCTATTAAGCTGTTCTAGAATGAGTATAGCAACATTCTAGAACTTAAAACCACTTAGAACTGCTCAAGAACGCACTTTAATCGCCCTAGGAACATCTTAGAAACTTTCTAGAGGCGCCATAGAACTATACTGGTAGATTCAGTGTGTGGTAGTTGTCACAGTGGCTGTGGTGGTGGTGGCTGTGGTGTGGTAGTTGCCACAGTGGCTGTGGTGGTGGCGGCTGTGGTGTGGTAGTTGCCACAGTGGCTGTGGTGGTGGTGGCTGTGGTGTGGTAGTTGCCACAGTGGCTGTGGTGGTGGCGGCTGTGGTGTGGTAGTTGCCACAGTGGCTGTGGTGGTGGCGGCTGTGGTGTGGTAGTTGCCACAGTGGCTGTGGTGGTGGCGGCTGTGGTGTGGTAGTTGCCACAGTGGCTGTGGTGGTGGCGGCTGTGGTGTGGTAGTTGCCACAGTGGCTGTGGTGGTGGCGGCTGTGGTGTGGTAGTTGCCACAGTGGCTGTGGTGGTGGTGGCTGTGGTGTGGTAGTTGCCACAGTGGCTGTGGTGGTGGCGGCTGTGGTGTGGTAGTTGCCACAGTGGCTGTGGTGGTGGCGGCTGTGGTGTGGTAGTTGCCACAGTGGCTGTGGTGGTGGGGGCTGTGGTGTGGTAGTTGCCACAGTGGCTGTGGTGGTGGTGGCTGTGGTGTGGTAGTTGTCACAGTGGCTGTGGTGGTGGCAGTTGTGGTGGTGGTAGTTGCCACAGTGGCTGTGGTGGTGGGGGCTGTGGTGTGGTAGTTGCCACAGTGGCTGTGGTGGTGGTGGCTGTGGTGTGGTAGTTGCCACAGTGGCTGTGGTGGTGGTGGCTGTGGTGTGGTAGTTGCCACAGTGGCTGTGGTGGTGGTGGCTGTGGTGTGGTAGTTGCCACAGTGGCTGTGGTGTGGTAGTTGTCACAGTGGCTGTGGTGGTGGCTGTGGTGGTGGTAGTTGCCACAGTGGCTGTGGTGGTGGTGGCTGTGGTGTGGTAGTTGCCACAGTGGCTGTGGTGGTGGTGGCTGTGGTGTGGTAGTTGCCACAGTGGCTGTGGTGGTGGCGGCTGTGGTGTGGTAGTTGCCACAGTGGCTGTGGTGGTGGTGGCTGTGGTGTGGTAGTTGCCACAGTGGCTGTGGTGGTGGTGGCTGTGGTGTGGTAGTTGTCACAGTGGCTGTGGTGGTGGCTGTGGTGGTGGTAGTTGCCACAGTGGCTGTGGTGGTGGGGGCTGTGGTGTGGTAGTTGCCACAGTGGCTGTGGTGGTGGTGGCTGTGGTGTGGTAGTTGCCACAGTGGCTGTGGTGGTGGTGGCTGTGGTGTGGTAGTTGCCACAGTGGCTGTGGTGGTGGTGGCTGTGGTGTGGTAGTTGCCACAGTGGCTGTGGTGGTGGTGGCTGTGGTGTGGTAGTTGCCACAGTGGCTGTGGTGGTGGTGGCTGTGGTGTGGTAGTTGCCACAGTGGCTGTGGTGGTGGTGGTACGAGCGTGACGCTCGACCTCCAACTATGTCAGGAAAGTTGTTGTTGTTGTTGTTGTTGTTGTTGTTGTTGTTGGGATTCCAGTGGCCTCCTGCCCCCCTCCCTCCCTGCGGGGGCGGGGCTTCTGAGCGGACCCAGGTCAGGTCAGGTCAGGTCAGGACCACAGGGTCACCGTCGCTGGGTCATGGCAGGGTTCAGTCGTGCAGTACATGTATATAACGTGTCTTATGTGTAGTTCTCTGGTCTTTATATACATATGTATACAAAATATGCATATGTATACAAAATATACATATGAATACAAAATATACATATGTATACAGAATATACATATGAATACCAAATATACATATGCATTCAAAATATACACATGTATACAAAATATACATATGTATACAAAATATACATATGTATATAGAATATACATATGTATATAGAATATACATTTGTGTACAAAATATGCATATGTATACAAAACGTATGTATACAAAATATACATATGTATGCAAAATATACATATGTATACAAAATATACACATGTATACAAAATGTACATATGTATACAAAATATACATATGTATACAAAATGTACATATGTATACAAAATATCCATATTTATACAAAATATACATATGTATACAAAATATACTTGTGTACAAAATATACTAATGTATACAAATTATACATGTGTGTAAAATATACATATGTATACAAAATATAAGTACAACAAAATACACATATGTATATATGTGCCATTGATAACAACCTAAAGAAAACGTTAGGATGGGGGGGGGGGAGAGACTACAGAAAACGGGCAGAGGCGACTCAGGATCCACTTTACCTCCCTACGTCCCTCACCTTTACCAGGATCCACGTGACCTTTGACCTGTGACCTGTGGCGGGGCGTGTGGAGGTGACCCCCAGGGCTGTGTGTTGTCCTCCCTGGGGGTGGGTAGGGTTGCCTGAGTCGTGATGTATTTCAAATGACTTGCTCAAGGGAACGCTCTGAGCATCGTCTCATAATGTATCGCTCAAGGTCGAGTTTCTCTTTAAGTTTCGTTCACTTGCTCGATGGGTCATAATGGAGTGGTGGACTATGGTGGAAGATGGGGTAGTATAGCTCAGAGGAAGATGGGGTAGTATGGCTCAGAGGAAGATGGGGTAGTATAGCACAGAGGAAGATGGGGTAGTATAGCTGAGAGGAAGATGGGGTAGTATGGCTCAGAGGAAGATGGGGTAGTATAGCTCAGAGGAAGATGGGGTAGTATAGCTCAGAGGAAGATGGGGTAGTATAGCTCAGAGGAAGATGGGGTAGTATAGCTCAGAGGAAGATGGGGTAGTATGGCTCAGAGGAAGATGGGGTAGTATAGCACAGAGGAAGATGGGGTAGTATAGCTGAGAGGAAGATGGGGTAGTATGGCTCAGAGGAAGATGGGGTAGTATAGCTCAGAGGAAGATGGGGTAGTATAGCTCAGAGGAAGATGGGGTAGTATAGCTCAGAGGAAGATGGGGTAGTATAGCTCAGAGGAAGATGGGGTAGTATGGCTCAGAGGAAGATGGGGTAGTATAGCACAGAGGAAGATGGGGTAGTATAGCTGAGAGGAAGATGGGGTAGTATAGCTCAGAGGAAGATGGGGTAGTATAGCTCAGAGGAAGATGGGGTAGTATAGCTCAGAGGAAGATGGGGTAGTATAGCTCAGAGGAAGATGGGGTAGTATAGCTCAGAGGAAGATGGGGTAGTATAGCTCAGAGGAAGATGGGGTAGTATAGCTCAGAGGAAGATGGGGTAGTATATCTCAGAGGAAGATGGGGTAGTATAGCTGAAAGAAAGATGGGTTAGTATAGCTGAGAGGAAGATGGGGTAGTATAGCTCAGAGGAAGATGGGGGTAGTATAGCTCAGAGGAAGATGGGGTAGTATAGCTCAGAGGAAGATGGGGTAGTATAGCTCAGAGGAAGATGGGGTAGTATAGCTCAGAGGAAGATGGGATACTATAACTCAGAGGAAGATGGGGTAGTATAGCTCAGAGGAAGATGGGGTAATATAGCTCAGAGGAAGATGGGGTAGTATAGCTCAGAGGGAGATGGGGTAGTATAGCTGAGAGGAAGATGGGGTAGTATAGCTCAGAGGAAGATGGGGTAGTATAGCTCAGAGGAAGATGGGGTAATATAGCTCAGAGGAAGATGGGGTAATATAGCTCAGAGGAAGATGGGGTAGTATAGCTGAGAGGAAGATGGGGTAGTATAGCTGAGAGGAAGATGGGTTAGTATAGCTGAGAGGAAGATGGGTTAGTATAGCTGAGAGGAAGATGGGGTAGTATAGCTCAGAGCAAGATGTAATATAGCTCAGAGGAAGATGGGGTAGTATAGCTCAGAGCAAGATGGGGTAGTATAGCTCAGAGGAAGATGGGGTAGTATAGCTCAGAGGAAGATAGGGTAGTATAGCTCAGAGGAAGATGGGGTAGTATAGCTGAGAGGAAGATGGGTTAGTATAGCTGAGAGGAAGATGGGTTAGTATAGCTGAGAGGAAGATGGGTTAGTATAGCTGAGAGGAAGATGGGGTAGTATAGCTCAGAGGAAGATGTAATATAGCTCAGAGGAAGATGGGGTAGTATAGCTCAGAGGAAGATGGGGTAGTATAGCTCAGAGGAAGATGGGTAGTATAGCTCAGAGGAAGATGGGATACTATAGCTCAGAGGAAGATGGGGTAGTATAGCTCAGAGGAAGATGGGGTAATATAGCTCAGAGGAAGATGGGGTAGTATAGCTCAGAGGAAGATGGGGTAATATAGCTCAGAGGAAGATGGGGTAATATAGCTCAGAGGAAGATGGGGTAGTATAGCTCAGAGGAAGATGGGGTAGTATAGCTCAGAGGAAGATGGGTTAGTATAGCTGAGAGGAAGATGGGGTAGTATAGCTCAGAGGAAGATGGGGTAATATAGCTCAGAGGAAGATGGGGTAGTATAGCTCAGAGGAAGATGGGGTAGTATGTGCGATGAGGTCAAGCTGGGTCAACTGAGGTCATTTCCACGCATCCGGTTCATATCCCACTGACGTTTTCTTTGACCTCGTATCAGTGGTCATCTACTAGATAAGAGTAAAAAAAAAAAAAAGAAAAACGCATATTAATCTACAAAGGAAGGTGGCTTATCTTACTCCAATGTAAACGTCAAATGTAATTTAGGAAATAACTGATTATTTGATCATTTCAGTCTACCCTAAAAACCCCAGATTTTATATTTATTTTTTCCCCCACTGCTTTTTTTCCCCCACTGCTTTTTTTCCCCCTTTGAGCAGCAGCTAATAAGCTTTTGGTCTAAGCTTTGATTTACCCTTTTTTTTTATATTGATAAGAAAAAAATTCATGTTTTTAAGTTCGTAAATGAAATATGACCTTCGTATCTTGGTAAATGTTTGTGTGTGTGTGTGTGTGTGTGTGTGTGTGTGTGTGTGTGTGTGTTTGACGTAACAACGAGTGTTTGAGCTTGTTAAGCACAACGGTACGACGACCAGAGATTACGACGCTACGTTATGTTTTTAAGCACGATGGTACGACCCCTTTGAACGCGGTGGTACGACCCCTTTGAACGCGATGGTACGACCCCTTGAACGCGATGGTACGACCCCTTGAACGCGATGGTACGAATCCTTAAACTCGATGGTACGACCCTTTGAATGCGATGGTACGACCCCTTGAACGCGATGGTACGACCCCTTGAACGCGATGGTGCGACCCCTTGAACGCGATGGTGCAACCCATTGAACGCGATGGTACGACCCCCTGAACGCGATGGTACGACCCTTTGAACGCGATGGTACGACCCCTTAGGGAGTGAGGAGGGGGGACTGACAGGTCATCAACTTGACCATTAGGGAAGGGGGTCAAAAATCAGGTCATCACTCAAGGATCGTACCGTCGTACTCAAGGATCGTACCGTCGTACTCAAGGATCGTACCGTCGTACTCAAGGATCGTACCGTCATACTCAAGGATCGTACCGTCGTACTCAAGAATCGTACCGTCCTACTCGAGGATCGTACCGTCATACTCAAGGATCGTACCGTCATACTCAAGGATCGTACCGTCGTACTCAAGGATCGTACCGTCGTACTCAAGGACCGTACCATCGTACTCAAGGATCGTACCGTCGTACTCAAGGATCGTACCATCGTACTCAAGGATCGTACCGTCCTACTCGAGGATCGTACCGTCGTACTCAAGGATCGTACCGTCGTACTCAAGGATCGTACCGTCGTACTCAAGGATCGTACCATCGTACTCAAGGATCGTACCGTCGTACTCAAGGACCGTACCATCGTACTCAAGGATCGTACCGTCGTACTCAAGGATCGTACCATCGTACTCAAGGATCGTACCGTCCTACTCGAGGATCGTACCGTCGTACTCAAGGATCGTACCGTCGTACTCAAGGATCGTACCGTCGTACTCAAGGATCGTACCATCGTACTCAAGGATCGTACCATCGTACTCAAGGATCGTACCGTCGTACTCAAGGATCGTACCGTCGTACTCAAGGATCGTACCATCGTACTCAAGGATCGTACCATCGTACTCAAGGATCGTACCGTCGTACTCAAGGATCGTACCGTCGTACTCAAGGATCGTACCGTCGTACACAGGTAGATGTAGACCTA
>NC_092276.1:16365166-16377666 GCF_036320965.1 Panulirus ornatus
TAACTGGCGGGCGAGATTATATAGCCATAATAACATGAAGGACTGAAGGTGAGGCACTATTTTCCCGGGCGTTAGGACGTGTGGCCATGACGGTCTGGTGCATAGGAAGAATGGTTGTTGATGTCGTCTCACGGGTTCGGAGGCCCCGTCAGCTGGGTCGTCTCGCGGGTCTGGAGCCTCCGTCAGCTGGGTCGTCTCGCGGGTCTGGAGCCTCCGTCAGCTGGGTCGTCTCACGGGTCTGGAGCCTCCGTCAGCTTTATGTGGTTCCCTGTCATTAATTTGTGTGGCCCCAGTCATCAATTTATGTGACAACCTGTCATCAATTTTTGTGGCCCCTCTTATCAATTTGTGAGGCCCCCTTCTATTAATTTGTAGAGCCCGTATCATCAATTTGTGTGGTCTTATATCATCAATTATTGTGGTTCTATGTCATCAATTTGTGTGGCTACTTTCATCAATTTGTGTGATTCTGTGTCATCAATTTGTGTGGCCCCTGACATCAAGCTGTGTGGCACCCGTCATCAATTTGTGTGGCCTCATTCCATCAATTTGTTTGGCCTCCTACCATCAATTTGTGTGGCCTCCTTCCATCAATTTGTGTGGCCTCCTTCCATCAATTTGTGTGGCCCCCTGCCATCAATTTGTGTGGCCTCCTTCCATTAATTTGTGTGGCCTCCTTCCATTAATTTGTGTGGCCCCCTGATATCAATTTGTGTGGCCTCCTTCCATTAATTTGTGTGGCCTCCTTCCATCAATTTGTGTGGCCCCCTGCCATCAATTTGTGTGGCCTCCTTCCATTAATTTGTGTGGCCTCATTCCATCAATTTGTGTGGCCTCCTGCCATCAATTTGTGTGGCCTCCTGCCATCAATTTGTGTGGCCTCCTTCCATCAATTTGTATGGCCTCGTACCATCAATTTGTGTGGCCCCTGACATCAAGCTGTGTGGCACCCGTCATCAATTTGTGTGGCCTCATTCCATCAATTTGTTTGGCCTCCTACCATCAATTTGTGTGGCCTCCTTCCATCAATTTGTGTGGCCTCCTTCCATCAATTTGTGTGGCCCCCTGCCATCAATTTGTGTGGCCTCCTTCCATTAATTTGTGTGGCCTCCTTCCATTAATTTGTGTGGCCCCCTGATATCAATTTGTGTGGCCTCCTTCCATTAATTTGTGTGGCCTCCTTCCATCAATTTGTGTGGCCCCCTGCCATCAATTTGTGTGGCCTCCTTCCATTAATTTGTGTGGCCTCATTCCATCAATTTGTGTGGCCTCCTGCCATCAATTTGTGTGGCCTCCTGCCATCAATTTGTGTGGCCTCCTTCCATCAATTTGTATGGCCTCGTACCATCAATTTGTGTGGCCTCATTCCATCAATTTGTGTAGCCTCCTGCCATCAATTTGTGTGGCCTCCAGCCATCAATGGTGTGGCCTCCTTCCATCAATTTGTGTGGCCTCCTTCCATCAATTTGTGTGGCCTCCTTCCATCAATTTGTGTGGCCTCCTTCCATTAATTTGTGTGGCCTCATTCCATCAATTTGTGTGGCCTCCTGCCATCAATTTGTGTGGCCTCCTTCCATCAATTTGTATGGCCTCGTACCATCAATTTGTGTGGCCTCATTCCATCAATTTGTGTGGCCTCCTGCCATCAATTTGTGTGGCTTCCAGCCATCAATGGTGTGGCCTCCTTCCATCAATTGTGTGGCCTCCTTCCATCAATTTGTGTGGCCTCGTACCATCAATTTGTGTGGCTCCTTCCATCAATTTGTATGGCCTCGTACCATCAATTTGTGTGACCTCATTCCATCAATTTGTATGGCCTCGTACCATCAATTTGTGTGGCCTCATTCCATCAATTTGTGTGGCCTCCTTCCATCAATTTGTGTGACCTCATTCCATCAATTTGTATGGCCTCCTGCCATCAATTTGTATGGCCTCCTGCCATCAATGGTGTGGCCTCCTTCCATCAATTTGTATGGCCTCGTACCATCAATTTGTGTGACCTCATTCCATCAATTTGTATGGCCTCGTACCATCAATTTGTGTGGCCTCATTCCATCAATTTGTATGGCCTCGTACCATCAATTTGTGTGGCCTCATTCCATCAATTTGTATGGCCTCGTACCATCAATTTGTGTGGCCTCATTCCATCAATTTGTATGGCCTCGTACCATCAATTTGTGTGACCTCATTCCATCAATTTGTATGGCCTCGTACCATCAATTTGTGTGGCCTCATTCCATCAATTTGTATGGCCTCGTACCATCAATTTGTGTGGCCTCATTCCATCAATTTGTATGGCCTCGTACCATCAATTTGTGTGGCCTCATTCCATCAATTTGTATGGCCTCGTACCATCAATTTGTGTGGCCTCATTCCATCAATTTGTATGGCCTCGTACCATCAATTTGTGTGGCCTCCTTCCATTAATTTGTGTGGCCTCATTCCATCAATTTGTATGGCCTCGTACCATCAATTTGTGTGACCTCATTCCATCAATTTGTATGGCCTCGTACCATCAATTTGTGTGACCTCATTCCATCAATTTGTATGGCCTCGTACCATCAATTTGTGTGGCCTCATTCCATCAATTTGTATGGCCTCGTACCATCAATTTGTGTGGCCTCATTCCATCAATTTGTATGGCCTCCTGCCATCAATGGTGTGGCCTCCTTCCATTAATTTGTGTGGCTCCTTCCATCAATTTGTGTGGCCTCATTCCATCAATTTGTATGGCCTCGTACCATCAATTTGTGTGGCCTCATTCCATCAATTTGTATGGCCTCGTACCATCAATTTGTGTGGCCTCATTCCATCAATTTGTATGGCCTCCTGCCATCAATGGTGTGGCCTCCTTCCATTAATTTGTGTGGCCTCATTCCATCAATTTGTATGGCCTCGTACCATCAATTTGTGTGGCTCCTTCCATCAATTTGTATGGCCTCGTACCATCAATTTGTGTGGCCTCATTCCATCAATTTGTATGGCCTCCTGCCATCAATTTGTGTGGCCTCATTCCATCAATTTGTATGGCCTCGTACCATCAATTTGTGTGGCCTCATTCCATCAATTTGTATGGCCTCGTACCATCAATTTGTGTGGCCTCATTCCATCAATTTGTATGGCCTCGTACCATCAATTTGTGTGGCCTCCTTCCATTAATTTGTGTGGCCTCATTCCATCAATTTGTATGGCCTCGTACCATCAATTTGTGTGACCTCATTCCATCAATTTGTATGGCCTCGTACCATCAATTTGTGTGACCTCATTCCATCAATTTGTATGGCCTCGTACCATCAATTTGTGTGGCCTCATTCCATCAATTTGTATGGCCTCGTACCATCAATTTGTGTGGCCTCATTCCATCAATTTGTATGGCCTCGTACCATCAATTTGTGTGACCTCATTCCATCAATTTGTATGGCCTCGTACCATCAATTTGTGTGACCTCATTCCATCAATTTGTATGGCCTCGTACCATCAATTTGTGTGGCCTCATTCCATCAATTTGTTTGGCCTCCTACCATCAATTTGTGTGCCTCCTTCCATCAATTTGTATGGCCTCGTACCATCAATTTGTGTGACCTCATTCCATCAATTTGTGTGGCCTCCTTCCATCAATTTGTATGGCCTCCTGCCATCAATGGTGTGGCCTCCTTCCATTAATTTGTGTGGCCTCATTCCATCAATTTGTATGGCCTCGTACCATCAATTTGTGTGCCTCCTTCCATCAATTTGTATGGCCTCGTACCATCAATTTGTGTGGCTCCTTCCATCAATTTGTGTGGCCTCATTCCATCAATTTGTGTGGCCTCCTTCCATCAATTTGTATGGCCCCCTGCCATCAATTTGTGTGGCCCCCTGCCATCAATTTGTGTGGCCTCCTTCCATCAATTTGTGTGGCCTCCTTCCATCAATTTGTGTGGCCTCATTCCATCAATTTGTGTGACCTCCTGCCATCAATTTGTGTGGCCTCCTTCCATCAATTTGTATGGCCTCCTGCCATCAATTTGTATGGCCTCCTGCCATCAATTTGTGTGACCTCATTCCATCAATTTGTATGGCCTCCTTCCATCAATTTGTGTGACCTCATTCCATCAATTTGTGTGGCCTCCTTCCATCAATTTGTGTGACCTCATTCCATCAATTTGTGTGGCCTCCTTCCATCAATTTGTATGGCCTCCTGCCATCAATTTGTGTGGCCCCCTGCCATCAATTTGTGTGGCCTCTTCCATCAATTTGTATGGCCTCGTACCATCAATTTGTGTGGCTCCTTCCATCAATTTGTGTGACCTCATTCCATCAATTTGTGTGGCCCCCTGCCATCAATTAGTGGGGCCCCTGCCATCAATTAATAGGGCCCCTGCCATCAATTAGTGGGGCCCCTGCCATCAATTTGTGTGGCTCCTTCCATCAATTTGTTTGGCCTCCTACCATCAATTTGTGTGGCCCCCTGCCATCAATTAGTGGGGCCCCTGCCATCAATTTGTGTGGCCTCCTGCCATCAATTTGTATGGCCTCGTACCATCAATTTGTGTGGCCTCCTTCCATCAATTTGTTTGGCCTCCTACCATCAATTTGTGTGGCCTCATTCCATCAATTTGTATGGCCTCGTACCATCAATTTGTGTGACCTCATTCCATCAATTTGTGTGACCTCATTCCATCAATTTGTGTGGCCCCCTGCCACTGTGGTGACTGATGGTACCCACCACTGTGGGACTGATGGTACTTTGTGGAACTTGTCATTTTCTATAAGATGGTTTCTTCATGTGGAGATTGATATCCTTCACTAACCTCAAAGATAGAGATATAGACGGAACTATTGATGACTGACAGTTGTACTGTACGGGGAGGGAGTTGTACAGTTGTGGGTGCCCATCTCTTGTACTGTACGGGGAGGGAGTTGTACACTGGTGGGTGCCCATCTCTTGTACTGTACGGGGAGGGAGTTGTACACTGGTGGGGTGCCCATCTCTTGTACTGTACGGGGAGGGGGTTGTACACTGGTGGGTGCCCATCTCTTGTACTGTACGGGGAGGGGGTTGTACACTGGTGGGTGCCCATCTCTTGTACTGTACGGGGAGGAAGTTGTACAGTGGTGGGCCCCCTGTACCATGTAGATTTCTGAGGTTCTATATGTTGCTCACATTCACAATTTCTTAACTCAGTTTATCCCACTCATCCGCTTCTCTGTGACACTGAGAACTCCTCTATGTCTTTCCCAGCGACTCCTCTATGTCTTTCCCAGCGACTCCTCTGTGTCTTTCCCAGCGACTCCTCTGTGTCTTTCCCAGCGACTCCACTGTGTCTTTCCCAGCGACTCTGTGTTTTTCCCAGCGACTCCTCTGTCTTTCTCAGCGACTCCTCTGTGTATTTCCCAGCGACTCCTCTGTCTTTCCCAGCGACTCCTCTGTGTCTTTCCCAGCGACTCCTCTGTGTCTTTCCCAGCGACTCCTCTGTGTCTTTCCCAGCGACTCCTCTGTGTCTTTCCAGCGACTCCTCTGTGTCTTTCCAGCGACTCCTCTGTGTCTTTCCCAGCGACTCCTCTGTGTATTTCCCAGCGACTCCTCTGTGTCTTTCCCAGCGACTCCTCTGTGTCTTTCCCAGCGACTCCTCTGTGTCTTTCCAGCGACTCCTCTGTGTCTTTCCCAGCGACTCCTCTGTGTCTTTCCCAGCGACTCCTCTGTGTCTTTCCAGCGACTCCTCTGTGTCTTTCCCAGCGACTCCTCTGTGTCTTTCCCAGCGACTCCTCTGTGTCTTTCCCAGCGACTCCTCTGTGTCTTTCCCAGCGACTCCTCTGTGTCTTTCCCAGCGACTCCTCTGTGTCTTTCCCAGCGACTCCTCTGTGTCTTTCCCAGCGACTCCTCTGTGTCTTTCCCAGCGACTCCTCTGTGTCTTTCCCAGCGACTCCTCTGTGTCTTTCCCAGCGACTCCTCTGTGTCTTTCCAGCGACTCCTCTGTGTCTTTCCCAGCGACTCCTCTGTGTCTTTCCAGCGACTCCTCTGTGTCTTTCCCAGCGACTCCTCTGTGTCTTTCCAGCGACTCCTCTGTGTCTTTCCAGCGACTCCTCTGTGTCTTTCCAGCGACTCCTCTGTGTCTTTCCCAGCGACTCCTCTGTGTCTTTCCAGCGACTCCTCTGTGTCTTTCCAGCGACTCCTCTGTGTCTTTCCAGCGACTCCTCTGTGTCTTTCCCAGCGACTCCTCTGTGTCTTTCCAGCGACTCCTCTGTGTCTTTCCAGCGACTCCTCTGTGTCTTTCCCAGCGACTCCTCTGTGTCTTTCCAGCGACTCCTCTGTGTCTTTCCCAGCGACTCCTCTGTGTCTTTCCAGCGACTCCTCTGTGTCTTTCCAGCGACTCCTCTGTGTCTTTCCAGCGACTCCTCTGTGTCTTTCCAGCGACTCCTCTGTGTCTTTCCCAGCGACTCCTCTGTGTCTTTCCAGCGACTCCTCTGTGTCTTTCCAGCGACTCCTCTGTGTCTTTCCCAGCGACTCCTCTGTGTCTTTCCAGCGACTCCTCTGTGTCTTTCCAGCGACTCCTCTGTGTCTTTCCAGCGACTCCTCTGTGTCTTTCCCAGCGACTCCTCTGTGTCTTTCCAGCGACTCCTCTGTGTCTTTCCAGCGACTCCTCTGTGTCTTTCCAGCGACTCCTCTGTGTCTTTCCAGCGACTCCTCTGTGTCTTTCCAGCGACTCCTCTGTGTCTTTCCAGCGACTCCTCTGTGTCTTTCCAGCGACTCCTCTGTGTCTTTCCAGCGACTCCTCTGTGTCTTTCCCAGCGACTCCTCTGTGTCTTTCCAGCGACTCCTCTGTGTCTTTCCAGCGACTCCTCTGTGTCTTTCCCAGCGACTCCTCTGTGTCTTTCCAGCGACTCCTCTGTGTCTTTCCAGCGACTCCTCTGTGTCTTTCCAGCGACTCCTCTGTGTCTTTCCCAGCGACTCCTCTGTGTCTTTCCAGCGACTCCTCTGTGTCTTTCCAGCGACTCCTCTGTGTCTTTCCAGCGACTCCTCTGTGTCTTTCCAGCGACTCCTCTGTGTCTTTCCAGCGACTCCTCTGTGTCTTTCCAGCGACTCCTCTGTGTCTTTCCAGCGACTCCTCTGTGTCTTTCCAGCGACTCCTCTGTGTCTTTCCCAGCGACTCCTCTGTGTCTTTCCAGCGACTCCTCTGTGTCTTTCCAGCGACTCCTCTGTGTCTTTCCAGCGACTCCTCTGTGTCTTTCCAGCGACTCCTCTGTGTCTTTCCAGCGACTCCTCTGTGTCTTTCCCAGCGACTCCTCTGTGTCTTTCCAGCGACTCCTCTGTGTCTTTCCAGCGACTCCTCTGTGTCTTTCCAGCGACTCCTCTGTGTCTTTCCCAGCGACTCCTCTGTGTCTTTCCAGCGACTCCTCTGTGTCTTTCCAGCGACTCCTCTGTGTCTTTCCCAGCGACTCCTCTGTGTCTTTCCAGCGACTCCTCTGTGTCTTTCCCAGCGACTCCTCTGTGTCTTTCCAGCGACTCCTCTGTGTCTTTCCCAGCGACTCCTCTGTGTCTTTCCAGCGACTCCTCTGTGTCTTTCCCAGCGACTCCTCTGTGTCTTTCCAGCGACTCCTCTGTGTCTTTCCAGCGACTCCTCTGTGTCTTTCCCAGCGACTCCTCTGTGTCTTTCCAGCGACTCCTCTGTGTCTTTCCCAGCGACTCCTCTGTGTCTTTCCCAGCGACTCCTCTGTGTCTTTCCAGCGACTCCTCTGTGTCTTTCCAGCGACTCCTCTGTGTCTTTCCAGCGACTCCTCTGTGTCTTTCCCAGCGACTCCTCTGTGTCTTTCCAGCGACTCCTCTGTGTCTTTCCAGCGACTCCTCTGTGTCTTTCCCAGCGACTCCTCTGTGTCTTTCCAGCGACTCCTCTGTGTCTTTCCCAGCGACTCCTCTGTGTCTTTCCAGCGACTCCTCTGTGTCTTTCCCAGCGACTCCTCTGTGTCTTTCCAGCGACTCCTCTGTGTCTTTCCCAGCGACTCCTCTGTGTCTTTCCAGCGACTCCTCTGTGTCTTTCCCAGCGACTCCTCTGTGTCTTTCCCAGCGACTCCTCTGTGTCTTTCCAGCGACTCCTCTGTGTCTTTCCAGCGACTCCTCTGTGTCTTTCCCAGCGACTCCTCTGTGTCTTTCCAGCGACTCCTCTGTGTCTTTCCCAGCGACTCCTCTGTGTCTTTCCAGCGACTCCTCTGTGTCTTTCCAGCGACTCCTCTGTGTCTTTCCAGCGACTCCTCTGTGTCTTTCCAGCGACTCCTCTGTGTCTTTCCAGCGACTCCTCTGTGTCTTTCCAGCGACTCCTCTGTGTCTTTCCCAGCGACTCCTCTGTGTCTTTCCCAGCGACTCCTCTGTGTCTTTCCCAGCGACTCCTCTGTGTCTTTCCCAGCGACTCCTCTGTGTCTTTCCCAGCGACTCCTCTGTGTCTTTCCAGCGACTCCTCTGTGTCTTTCCAGCGACTCCTCTGTGTCTTTCCAGCGACTCCTCTGTGTCTTTCCAGCGACTCCTCTGTGTCTTTCCAGCGACTCCTCTGTGTCTTTCCCAGCGACTCCTCTGTGTCTTTCCCAGCGACTCCTCTGTGTCTTTCCAGCGACTCCTCTGTGTCTTTCCAGCGACTCCTCTGTGTCTTTCCAGCGACTCCTCTGTGTCTTTCCAGCGACTCCTCTGTGTCTTTCCCAGCGACTCCTCTGTGTCTTTCCAGCGACTCCTCTGTGTCTTTCCAGCGACTCCTCTGTGTCTTTCCAGCGACTCCTCTGTGTCTTTCCAGCGACTCCTCTGTGTCTTTCCCAGCGACTCCTCTGTGTCTTTCCCAGCGACTCCTCTGTGTCTTTCCAGCGACTCCTCTGTGTCTTTCCAGCGACTCCTCTGTGTCTTTCCAGCGACTCCTCTGTGTCTTTCCCAGCGACTCCTCTGTGTCTTTCCAGCGACTCCTCTGTGTCTTTCCAGCGACTCCTCTGTGTCTTTCCCAGCGACTCCTCTGTGTCTTTCCAGCGACTCCTCTGTGTCTTTCCAGCGACTCCTCTGTGTCTTTCCCAGCGACTCCTCTGTGTCTTTCCAGCGACTCCTCTGTGTCTTTCCCAGCGACTCCTCTGTGTCTTTCCCAGCGACTCCTCTGTGTCTTTCCAGCGACTCCTCTGTGTCTTTCCCAGCGACTCCTCTGTGTCTTTCCAGCGACTCCTCTGTGTCTTTCCCAGCGACTCCTCTGTGTCTTTCCAGCGACTCCTCTGTGTCTTTCCCAGCGACTCCTCTGTGTCTTTCCAGCGACTCCTCTGTGTCTTTCCAGCGACTCCTCTGTGTCTTTCCCAGCGACTCCTCTGTGTCTTTCCAGCGACTCCTCTGTGTCTTTCCAGCGACTCCTCTGTGTCTTTCCCAGCGACTCCTCTGTGTCTTTCCAGCGACTCCTCTGTGTCTTTCCCAGCGACTCCTCTGTGTCTTTCCAGCGACTCCTCTGTGTCTTTCCAGCGACTCCTCTGTGTCTTTCCCAGCGACTCCTCTGTGTCTTTCCCAGCGACTCCTCTGTGTCTTTCCCAGCGACTCCTCTGTGTCTTTCCCAGCGACTCCTCTGTGTCTTTCCAGCGACTCCTCTGTGTCTTTCCAGCGACTCCTCTGTGTCTTTCCCAGCGACTCCTCTGTGTCTTTCCCAGCGACTCCTCTGTGTCTTTCCCAGCGACTCCTCTGTGTCTTTCCAGCGACTCCTCTGTGTCTTTCCAGCGACTCCTCTGTGTCTTTCCAGCGACTCCTCTGTGTCTTTCCCAGCGACTCCTCTGTGTCTTTCCAGCGACTCCTCTGTGTCTTTCCAGCGACTCCTCTGTGTCTTTCCCAGCGACTCCTCTGTGTCTTTCCAGCGACTCCTCTGTGTCTTTCCAGCGACTCCTCTGTGTCTTTCCAGCGACTCCTCTGTGTCTTTCCAGCGACTCCTCTGTGTCTTTCCAGCGACTCCTCTGTGTCTTTCCCAGCGACTCCTCTGTGTCTTTCCAGCGACTCCTCTGTGTCTTTCCAGCGACTCCTCTGTGTCTTTCCAGCGACTCCTCTGTGTCTTTCCAGCGACTCCTCTGTGTCTTTCCCAGCGACTCCTCTGTGTCTTTCCAGCGACTCCTCTGTGTCTTTCCCAGCGACTCCTCTGTGTCTTTCCAGCGACTCCTCTGTGTCTTTCCAGCGACTCCTCTGTGTCTTTCCAGCGACTCCTCTGTGTCTTTCCCAGCGACTCCTCTGTGTCTTTCCAGCGACTCCTCTGTGTCTTTCCCAGCGACTCCTCTGTGTCTTTCCAGCGACTCCTCTGTGTCTTTCCAGCGACTCCTCTGTGTCTTTCCCAGCGACTCCTCTGTGTCTTTCCCAGCGACTCCTCTGTGTCTTTCCCAGCGACTCCTCTGTGTCTTTCCAGCGACTCCTCTGTGTCTTTCCAGCGACTCCTCTGTGTCTTTCCAGCGACTCCTCTGTGTCTTTCCCAGCGACTCCTCTGTGTCTTTCCCAGCGACTCCTCTGTGTCTTTCCAGCGACTCCTCTGTGTCTTTCCCAGCGACTCCTCTGTGTCTTTCCAGCGACTCCTCTGTGTCTTTCCCAGCGACTCCTCTGTGTCTTTCCCAGCGACTCCTCTGTGTCTTTCCAGCGACTCCTCTGTGTCTTTCCAGCGACTCCTCTGTGTCTTTCCAGCGACTCCTCTGTGTCTTTCCAGCGACTCCTCTGTGTCTTTCCAGCGACTCCTCTGTGTCTTTCCAGCGACTCCTCTGTGTCTTTCCAGCGACTCCTCTGTGTCTTTCCCAGCGACTCCTCTGTGTCTTTCCCAGCGACTCCTCTGTGTCTTTCCAGCGACTCCTCTGTGTCTTTCCAGCGACTCCTCTGTGTCTTTCCCAGCGACTCCTCTGTGTCTTTCCAGCGACTCCTCTGTGTCTTTCCCAGCGACTCCTCTGTGTCTTTCCAGCGACTCCTCTGTGTCTTTCCAGCGACTCCTCTGTGTCTTTCCCAGCGACTCCTCTGTGTCTTTCCCAGCGACTCCTCTGTGTCTTTCCAGCGACTCCTCTGTGTCTTTCCAGCGACTCCTCTGTGTCTTTCCAGCGACTCCTCTGTGTCTTTCCCAGCGACTCCTCTGTGTCTTTCCCAGCGACTCCTCTGTGTCTTTCCAGCGACTCCTCTGTGTCTTTCCAGCGACTCCTCTGTGTCTTTCCAGCGACTCCTCTGTGTCTTTCCAGCGACTCCTCTGTGTCTTTCCAGCGACTCCTCTGTGTCTTTCCAGCGACTCCTCTGTGTCTTTCCCAGCGACTCCTCTGTGTCTTTCCCAGCGACTCCTCTGTGTCTTTCCCAGCGACTCCTCTGTGTCTTTCCCAGCGACTCCTCTGTGTCTTTCCCAGCGACTCCTCTGTGTCTTTCCCAGCGACTCCTCTGTGTCTTTCCAGCGACTCCTCTGTGTCTTTCCAGCGACTCCTCTGTGTCTTTCCCAGCGACTCCTCTGTGTCTTTCCCAGCGACTCCTCTGTGTCTTTCCCAGCGACTCCTCTGTGTCTTTCCCAGCGACTCCTCTGTGTCTTTCCCAGCGACTCCTCTGTGTCTTTCCCAGCGACTCCTCTGTGTCTTTCCCAGCGACTCCTCTGTGTCTTTCCCAGCGACTCCTCTGTGTCTTTCCCAGCGACTCCTCTGTGTCTTTCCCAGCGACTCCTCTGTGTCTTTCCCAGCGACTCCTCTGTGTCTTTCCCAGCGACTCCTCTGTGTCTTTCCCAGCGACTCCTCTGTGTCTTTCCCAGCGACTCCTCTGTGTCTTTCCCAGCGACTCCTCTGTGTCTTTCCCAGCGACTCCTCTGTGTCTTTCCCAGCGACTCCTCTGTGTCTTTCCCAGCGACTCCTCTGTGTCTTTCCAGCGACTCCTCTGTGTCTTTCCCAGCGACTCCTCTGTGTCTTTCCCAGCGACTCCTCTGTGTCTTTCCCAGCGACTCCTCTGTGTCTTTCCCAGCGACTCCTCTGTGTCTTTCCAGCGACTCCTCTGTGTCTTTCCCAGCGACTCCTCTGTGTCTTTCCCAGCGACTCCTCTGTGTCTTTCCAGCGACTCCTCTGTGTCTTTCCAGCGACTCCTCTGTGTCTTTCCAGCGACTCCTCTGTGTCTTTCCCAGCGACTCCTCTGTGTCTTTCCAGCGACTCCTCTGTGTCTTTCCAGCGACTCCTCTGTGTCTTTCCAGCGACTCCTCTGTGTCTTTCCAGCGACTCCTCTGTGTCTTTCCAGCGACTCCTCTGTGTCTTTCCAGCGACTCCTCTGTGTCTTTCCAGCGACTCCTCTGTGTCTTTCCCAGCGACTCCTCTGTGTCTTTCCAGCGACTCCTCTGTGTCTTTCCCAGCGACTCCTCTGTGTCTTTCCAGCGACTCCTCTGTGTCTTTCCAGCGACTCCTCTGTGTCTTTCCAGCGACTCCTCTGTGTCTTTCCCAGCGACTCCTCTGTGTCTTTCCAGCGACTCCTCTGTGTCTTTCCAGCGACTCCTCTGTGTCTTTCCAGCGACTCCTCTGTGTCTTTCCAGCGACTCCTCTGT
>NC_092276.1:16382666-16420166 GCF_036320965.1 Panulirus ornatus
GGGCAAGGAATAGAGTGAATTGGAGCGATGTGGTATACAGGGGTTGACGTGCTGTCAGTGGATTGAATCAAGGCATGTGAAGCGTCTGGGGTAAACCATGGAAAGCTGTGTAGGTATGTATATTTGCGTGTGTGGACGTGTGTATGTACATGTGTATGGGGGGGGGTTGGGCCATTTCTTTCGTCTGTTTCCTTGCGCTACCTCGCAAACGCGGGAGACAGCGACGAGGTATAAAAAAAAAAAAGAAAAAAAAAAAAAAAAAAAAAAATATATATATATATATATATATATATATATATATATATATATATATATATATATATATATATATATATTCCTATGAGTCCACGGGGAAAATGAAACACGATAAGTTGCCAAGTGCACTTTCGTGTAATAATCACATCATTAGGGGAGACGCAAGAGAGAAATATAACAGTCAGTTGATATACATCGAAGAGACGAGGCTAGGCCGCCAAATGTATACCAAATGGCGTCCTAGCTTCCTCTCTTCGATGTATATCAACTGACTGTTATATTTCTCTCGTGTGTCTCCCCTGATGATGTGATTATTACACGAAACTGCACGTGGGAACTTATCGTGTTTCGTTTTCCCCGTGGACTCATAGGTATATCTTGATAACGCGCAAAATTGTGATCCTTTCCAAAAAAAAAAAAAAAAAAATATATATATATATATATATATATATATATATATATATATATATATATATATATATTCTATTATAGTTTGTCGCTGTTTCCCGCTTTAGTGAGGTAGCGCACGGAAATAGACGAAAGAATGGCCCAACCCACACACATGCATATACATACACGTCCACACACTCACATATATACATACCTATACATTTTGAACGCATACATACATATACATACACTGACATACACATATATATATACACATGTACATGTCCATACTTTCTGCCTTCATCCATTTCCGTCGCCACCCCGCCACACTCTGACCCCTCCCTCTCTTCTCTCCCTCAGGATGGAAGGAACAGACGGACTGGAGTGAGAGTGAGAGGGTGGGACCTCCCCGCCGGGGGCCCCACTTCCTCCCAGGCCTGCCAACCAACGTGTCCATCACAGCGGGGCTGTTGGTCACCCTGCCATGCCGGGTAGCCAATCTCAAGGGAAGATCTGTAAGTAGATGTCGTTTAACTAATCTATTCTTATCACTCGTCTTAATCACCATCAGAATACATAGATTCTATCATTAACCTCATAGTTCTTTCCTTCATCGATCCACTTATACGCTGGCTTCCGTTTGTTTCGGCTCGTCCAAATGCATTCGTCTGAAGAGAGATTTGAATTTCGTATCACATATATACTGGAACCTATTGTTTATGGAAATTTATAACTCAACATCAAAGAAAGGATTGGAATCTTTCCTACTTTAATTTCGTATCACATATATACTGGGACCTATTGTTTATGGAGGTTTAAAACACTCTTAACGTCAAAGAAAGGATTGGAATCTTTCCTACATTAATTTCGTATCAAATATATACTGGAACCTGTTGTTTATGGAGGTTTAAGACACTCCTAACGTCAAAGAAAGGATTGGATCCTTCCTACTCTAATTTCGAATCACGTATATACTGGAACCTATTGTTTATGGAGGTTTAAGACACTCCTAACGTCAAAGAAAGGATTGGATCCTTCCTCTCCACCTATACTAGACTGGGCGCTGTTCAAACCTCCATTGTTTCCTCGTATATACAAACACCATCTCCCCAGGGAGTCTATTGAGAGACACATTAACTCATCAAAATCCCTTTCCACGTCGTAGTTGGAAAAGCCATGATCAATATGTCTGGATGATCACCACCTGTGGCCGAAGTTCCCCTTGTGTGAGTGTCTGCCTGCCTGCCTGCCCAGCTGGCCCTCAACCTGCCCAGCTGGCCCTCAACCTGCCCAGCGAGCCCTTAACCTGCCCAGCTGGCACTTAACCTGCCCAGATGGCACTTAACCTGCCTAGATGGTCCTCAACCTGCTCAGTCGGCCCTTAACCTGCCCAGCTGGCCCTCAACCTGCTCAGCTGGCCCTCAACCAGCCCAGATGGCCCTCAGCCTGCCCAGCTGGCCCTCAACCTGCCCAGCTGGCCCTCAACCTGCCCAGCTGGCCCTCAACCTGCTCAGCTGGCCCTCAACCAGCCCAGATGGCCCTCAGCCTGCCCAGCTGGCCCTCAACCTGCCCAGCTGGCCCTCAACCTGCCCAGCTGGCCCTCAACCTGCTCAGCTGGCCCTCAGCCTGCTCAGCTGGCCCTCAACCTGCCCAGCGAGTCTTGCTCCCTTTTCGGGTTTGATGATTACTGACTCAAGTCACCCTGACTCACTGACTTAGAAAAGGGCAGTTGCTGACTCAAGTCACCCTGACTCACTGACTCAGAGAAGGACAGCTGCTGACTCAAGTCACCGTGACTCAGAGAAGGGCGGATGCTGACTCAAGTCACCGTGACTCAGAGAAGGGCAGCTGCTGACTCAAGTCACCGTGACTCACTGACTCAGAAAGGGCAGCTGCTGACTCTACACCCTGACCACGGTCTAGACGAGGTCAGGGGTCAATCCGTTAGGTCAAAGGTCATTTAGATTAATGCCTTGTGTGGCATCTCCACTGACCTGTCTATTTGGACGACTGAGTAAGATTTGGCAGCGAATAAAATCTGATTCGACCAGAGTCCTGGTTATGTACGGCTCTGGTCGACCAGAAAGTCCTGGGTTTTGTCTATATCTGTTCGACCAGATTGGCTTCAGTTTGTCCGGATCTGGTCGACCAGAGAGTCCTGGCTTTGTTCGGATCTCTTCGACCAGATTGGCCTCAGTTTGTCTGGATCATATCGACCAGAGTTCTGGTTATGTACGGCTCTGTTCGACCAGAGAGTCTGTTTTTGTCTATCTGTTCGACCGATTCCTCGTTTGTCCGGATCTTTGGGACCAGAGTTCTGGTTATGTCGGCTCGTTCGACCAAGAGTCCTGGATTTGCTGGGTCTGTGACCAGATGGCTCATTTGACGGACTGGTCGACCAGAGAGCGTGGATTTGTGGATCTGTTCGACCAGAAGTACGGTTTCTTCGTCTGTTCGACCAGGGTCCTGGTTTGTCGAACTGTTCGACCAGAGGTCCTGGTTTGTATTCTGTATTTGTTGGGATGCTCTACCAGAAAGTCATTGGTTTGCTCAGATCTGTTCGACCAGAGTTCAGGGTTTCTGTTCGACTAGAGGATCCTGGGTTTCTTTTCGACCAGATGGTCCTGGGTTATTGTTCCACCAGAAGGTAATGGGTTTCTGTTCGACCAGAGGGTCCTGGGCGTGTTCGACCAGAAGGTCCTTGGCGTGTTCGACCAGAGGGTCCTGGGTTTCTGTTCGACCAGAGGGTCGTGGTTATGTTGGACCAGAGGGTCGTGCTTGTGTTCGACCAGAGGGGTCGGTCCTGGGTGTGTTCGACCAGAGGGTCGGTCCTGGGTGTGTTCGACCAGAGGGGTCGGTCCTGGGTGTGTTCGGATCTCTTCTTAAGTGGCGTTGAGCACAACGCGCTTTAGGGAACCCACTGGCAACCCCCCCCCCCCTCGAGACCCCTCGATGCTAGGGCACGACAGTACGATCCTAGGGCACGACAGTACGATCCTAGGGCACGACAGTACGACCCTTGGGCACGACAGTACGACCCTTGGGCACGACAGTACGATCCTAGGGCACGACAGTACGATCCTAGGGCACGACAGCACGATCCTAGGGCACGACAGTACGACCCTTGGGCACGACAGTACGACCCTTGGGCACGACAGTACGATCCTAGGGCACGACAGTACGATCCTAGGGCACGACAGTACGACCCTTGGGCACGACAGTACGACCCTTGGGCACGACAGTACGATCCTAGGGAATGACAGTACGACCCTTGGGCACGACAGTACGACCCTTGGGCACGACAGTACGATCCTAGGGCACGACAGCACGATCCTAGGGCACGACAGTACGACCCTTGGGCACGACAGTACGATCCTAGGGCACGACAGTACGATCCTAGGGCACGACAGTACGACCCTTGGGCACGACAGTACGACCCTTGGGCACGACAGTACGATCCTAGGGCACGACAGCACGATCCTAGGGCACAACAGCACGATCCTAGGGCACGACAGCACGATCCTAGGGCACGACAGTACGACCCTTGGGCACGACAGTACGACCCTTGGGCACGACAGTACGATCCTAGGGCACGACAGCACGATCCTAGGGCACGACAGCACGATCCTAGGGCACGACAGTACGACCCTTGGGCACGACAGTACGACCCTTGGGCACGACAGTACGATCCTAGGGCACGACAGCACGATCCTAGGGCGCGACAGTACGAACCTTGGGCACGACAGTACGATCCTAGGGCACGACAGCACGATCCTAGGGCACGACAGCACGATCCTAGGGAATGACAGTACGACCCTTGGGCACGACAGTACGACCCTTGGGCACGACAGTACGATCCTAGGGCACGACAGCACGATCCTAGGGCACGACAGCACGATCCTAGGGCACGACAGTACGACCCTTGGGCACGACAGTACGATCCTAGGGCACGACAGTACGATCCTAGGGCACGACAGTACGACCCTTGGGCACGACAGTACGATCCTAGGGCACGACAGCACGATCCTAGGGCACGACAGTACGACCCTTGGGCACGACAGTACGATCCTAGGGCACGACAGTACGACCCTTGGGCACGACAGTACGACCCTTGGGCACGACAGTACGATCCTAGGGCACGACAGCACGATCCTAGGGCACGACAGTACGACCCTAGGGCACGACAGTACGACCCTTGGGCACGACAGTACGATCCCTTGGGCACGACAGTACGATCCTAGGGCACGACAGTACGACCTAGGGCACGACAGCACGTGGGCACGACAGTACGATCATAGGGAATGACAGTACGACCCTTGGGCACGACAGTACGACCCTTGGGCACGACAGTACGAACCTAGGGCACGACAGCACGATCCTAGGGCACGACAGTACGACCCTTGGGCACGACAGTACGATCCTAGGGCACGACAGTACGATCCTAGGGCACGACAGTACGACCCTTGGCACGACAGTACGACCCCTTGGGCACGACAGTACGATCCTAGGGCACGACAGCACGATCCTTAGGGCACAACAGCACGATCCTAGGGCACGACAGCACGATCCTAGGGCACGACAGTACGACCTTGGGCACGACAGTACGACCCTTGGGCACGACAGTACGATCCTAGGGCACGACAGCACGATCCTAGGGCACGACAGCACGATCCTAGGGCACGACAGTACGACCCTTGGGCACGACAGTACGACCCTTGGGCACGACAGTACGATCCTAGGGCACGACAGCACGTTCCTAGGGCGCGACCAGTACGAACCTTGGGCACGACAGTACGAACCTAGGGCACGACAGTACGATCCTAGGGCACGACAGTACGATCCTAGGGCACGACAGTACGATCCCTAGGGCACGACAGTCACGATCCTAGGGCACGACAGTACGACCTTGGGCACGACAGTACGACCCTAGGGCACGACAGTACGATCCTAGGGCACGACAGCACGATCCTAGGGCACGACAGCTACGATCCCTAGGGCACGACAGTACGACCTTGGGCACGACAGTACGATCCTAGGGCACGACAGTACGATCCTAGGGCACGACAGTACGATCCTAGGGCACGACAGGCACGATCCTAGGGCACGACAGTACGACCCTTGGGCACGACAGTACGACCCTAGGGCACGACAGTACGATCCTAGGGCACGACCAGTACGACCCTAGGGCACGACAGTACGACCCTAGGCACGACAGTACGATCCTAGGGCACGACAGGCACGATCCTAGGGCACGACAGCACGATCCTAGGGCACGACAGTACGAACCCTAGGGCACGACAGTACGACCCCTTGGGCACGACAGTACGATCCTGGGCACGACAGCACGATCCTAGGGCACGACAGCACGATTCCTAGGGCACGACAGTACGACCCTTGGGCACGACAGTACGATCCTAGGGTACGACAGTACGATCCTAGGGCACGACAGCACGATCCTAGGGCACGACAGTACGACCCTTGGGCACGACAGTACGATCCTAGGGCACGACAGCACGATCCTAGGGCGCGACAGTACGAACTTGGGCACAACAGTACGATCCTAGGGCACGACAGCACGATCCTAGGGCACGACAGTACAATGCTAGGGCACGACAGCACGATCCTAGGGCACGACAGTACAATGCTAGGGCACGACAGTACGATCCTAGGGCACGACAGTACGATCCTAGGGCACGACAGTACGATCCTAGGGCACGACAGTACGATCCAAGGGCACGACAGTACAATGCAAGGGCACGACAGCACGATCCTAGGGCACGGACAGTACAATGCTAGGCACGACAGCACGACCTAGGCCGACAGTACATCCTAGGGCACGACAGCACGATCCTAGGGCACGACGGTACGATCCTAGGGCACGACGGTACGATCCTAGGCACGACGGTACGATCCTAGGGCACGACGGTACGATCCTAGGCACGACAGTACGACCCTTGGGCACGACAGTACGTTCCTAGGGCACGACAGCACGATCCTAGGGCACGACGGTACGATCCTAGGGCACGACGGTACGATCCTAGGCACGACGGTACGATCCTAGGCACGACGGTACGATCCTAGGCACGACGGTACGATCCTAGGGCACGACAGTACGATCTAGGGCACGACGGTACGATCCTAGGGCACGACAGTACGTTCCTAGGGCACGACAGCACGATCTAGGGCACGACAGTACGTTCCTAGGGCACGACGGTACGATCCTAGGCACGACGGTACGATCCTAGGGCACGACAGTACGTTCCTAGGGCACGACGGTACGATCCTAGGCACGACGGTACGATCCTAGGGCACGACAGTACGTTCCTAGGGCACGACGGTACGATCCTAGGCACGACGGTACGATCCTAGGCACGACGGTACGATCCTAGGGCACGACAGTACGATCCTAGGGCACGACAGCACGATCTAGGGCACGACAGTACGTTCCTAGGGCACGACAGTACGATCCTAGGGCACGACAGTACGACCCTTGGGCACGACAGTACGACCCTTGGGCACGACGGTACGACCCCTTGGGCACGACAGTACGACCCTTGGGCACGACAGTACGACCCTTGGGCACGACAGTACGACCCTTGGGCACGACAGTACGATCCTAGGGCACGACAGTACGTTCCTAGGGCACGACAGTACGACCCTTGGGCACGACAGTACGTTCCTAGGGCACGACAGCACGATCCTAGGGCACGACAGTACGTTCCTAGGGCACGACAGTACGACCCTTGGGCACGACAGTACGATCCTAGGGCACGACGGTACGATCCTAGGGCACGACGGTACGATCCTAGGGCACGACAGTACGATCCTAGGGCACGACGGTACGATCCTAGGGCACGACAGTACGATCCTAGGGCACGACAGTACGATCTAGGGCACGACAGCACGATCTAGGGCACGACAGTACGTTCCTAGGGCACGACAGTACGTTCCTAGGGCACGACGGTACGATCCTAGGGCACGACAGTACGATCCTAGGGCACGACAGTACGACCCTTGGGCACGACAGTACGTTCCTAGGGCACGACAGTACGATCCTAGGGCACGACGGTACGATCCTAGGCACGACGGTACGATCCTAGGGCACGACGGTACGATCCTAGGGCACGACGGTACGATCCTAGGGCACGACAGTACGATCCTAGGGCACGACGGTACGATCCTAGGGCACGACGGTACGATCCTAGGCACGACGGTACGATCCTAGGCACGACGGTACGATCCTAGGGCACGACGGTACGATCCTAGGGCACGGACAGTACGACCCTTGGGCACGACAGTACGTTCCTAGGGCACGACGGTACGATCCTAGGGCACGACAGTACGACCCTTGGGCACGACAGTACGACCTTGGGCACGACAGTACGACCTTGGGCACGACAGTACGATCTAGGGCACGACAGTACGACCCTTGGGCCGACAGTACGATCCTAGGGCACGGACAGTACGACCCTTGGGCACGACAGTACGATCCTAGGGCACGACAGCACGATCTAGGGCACGACAGTACGTTCCTAGGGCACGACAGTACGACCCTTGGGCACGACAGTACGTTCCTAGGGCACGACAGTACGTTCCTAGGGCACGACAGTACGACCCTTGGGCACGACAGTACGTTCCTAGGGCACGACGGTACGATCCTAGGGCACGACGGTACGATCCTAGGGCACGACAGCACGATCCTAGGGCACGACAGTACGATCCTAGGGCACAACAGTACGATCCTAGGGCACGACAGCACGATCCTAGGGCACGACAGTACGACCCTTGGGCACGACAGTACGATCCTAGGGCACGACAGTACGACCCTTGGGCACGACAGTACGATCCTAGGGCACGACAGCACGATCCTAGGGCACGACAGCACGATCCTAGGGCACGACAGTACGATCCTAGGGCACGACAGCACGATCCTAGGGCACGACAGTACGATCCTAGGGCACGACAGTACGTTCCTAGGGCACGACGGTACGATCCTAGGGCACGACAGCACGATCCTAGGGCACGACGGTACGATCCTAGGGCACGACAGCACGATCCTAGGGCACGACAGCACGATCCTAGGGCACGACAGTACGATCCTAGGGCACGACAGCACGATCCTAGGGCACGACGGTACGATCCTAGGGCACGACAGCACGATCCTAGGGCACGACAGTACGATCCTAGGGCCGACAGTACGATCCTAGGGCACGACAGCACGATCCTAGGGCACGACAGTACGTTCCTAGGGCACGACAGCACGATCTAGGGCACGACAGTACGACCCTTGGGCACGACAGTACGTTCCTAGGGCACGACAGTACGTTCCTAGGGCACGACAGTACGACCCTTGGGCACGACAGTACGATCCTAGGGCACGACAGTACGACCCTTGGGCACGACAGTACGACCCTTGGGCACGACAGTACGTTCCTAGGGCACGACAGTACGACCCTTGGGCACGACAGTACGACCCTTGGGCACGACAGTACGTTCCTAGGGCACAAAGTCATGGTCGACCAGGTAGTCACAGCCTCCAAGACCTCCTTAGAAGCACAAAGTCATGGTCGACCAGGTAGTCACAGCCTCCAAGACCTCCTCAGAAGCACAAAGTCATGGTCGACCAGGTAGTCACAGCCTCCAAGACCTCCTTAGAAGCACAAAGTCATGGTCGACCAGGTAGTCACAGCCTCCAAGACTCTCCTTACAAGCACAAAGTCATGTTCGACCAGGTAGTCACAGCCTCCAAGACCTTCGTAGAAGCACAAAGTCATGGTCGACCAGGTAGTCACAGCCTCCAAGACCTCCTTAGAAGCACAAAGTCATGTTCGACCAGGTAGTCATAGCCTCCAAGACCCTCCTTATAAGCACAAAGTCATGGTCGACTAGATAGTCACAGCCTCCAAGACCCTCCTTACAAGCACAAAGTTATGGTCGACCAGATAGTCACAGCCTCCAAGACCCTCCTTAGAAGCACAAAGTCATGGTCGACCAGATAGTCACAGCCTCCAAGACCTCTCTTACAAGCACAAAGTCATGGTCGACCAGGTAGTCACAGCCTCCAAGACCTTCTCAGATGCACAAAGTCATGTTCGACCAGGTAGTCATAGCCTCCAAGACTCTTCTTTGAAGCACAAAGTCATGGTCGACCAGGTAGTCACAGCCTCCAAGACCTTCGTAGAAGCACAAAGTCATCGTCGACCAGGTCGTCACAGCCTCCAAGACTCTTCCTCGTCCATCCACTTTGCTCCACTTTGTCTTCAAGCTGCTCCACTTCCTGTGGTCGACGACGGAGGAGGGAGACGAGCGGGCAGCAGCGAACACTTCTGTGGGTTATTTAGCAGCCGCCCCCCGGGGCCTGACGGAGGCTGAGCCCCGTCAGGACGCTGTAAATGTCGTCGGGTGTCAGCTGAGCCCCCGTCAGGACGCTGTAAATGTTGTGGGTGTCAGCTGAGCCCCGTCAGGACGCTGTAAATGTCGTCGGGTGTCAGCTGAGCCCCGTCAGGACGCTGTAAATGTCGTCGGGTATCAGCTGAGCCCCGTCAGGACGCTGTAAATGTCGTGGGTGTCAGCTGAGCCCCGTCAGGACGCTGTAAATGTCGTCGGGTGTCAGCTGAGCCCCGTCAGGACGCTGTAAATGTCGTCGGGTGTCAGCTGAGCACTGTCTGGACGCTGCAAATGTCGTCGGGTGTCAGCTGAGCCCCGTCTGGACGCTGTAAATGTCGTCGGGTGTCAGCTGAGCCCCAGTCAGGACGCTGTAAATGTCGTCGGGTGTCAGCTGAGCCCCGTCAGGACGCTGTAAATGTCGTCGGGTGTCAGCTGAGCCCCCGTCAGGACGCTGTAAATGTCGTCGGGTGTCAGCTGAGCCCCGTCAGGACGCTGTAAATGTCGTCGGATGTCAGCTGAGCCCCCGTCAGGACGCTGTAAATGTCGTCGGGTGTCAGCTGAGCCCCCGTCTGGACGCTGTAAATGTCGTCGGGTGTCAGCTGAGCCCCGTCAGGACGCTGTAAATGTCGTCGGGTGTCAGCTGAGCCCCGTCAGGACGCTGTAAATGTCGTCGGGTGTCAGCTGGGCCCCGTCAGGCCGCTGTAAATGTCGTCGAGTGTCAGCTGACCCCCGTCAGGACGCTGTAAATGTCGTCGGGTGTCAGCTGAGCCCCAGTCAGGACGCTGTAAATGTCGTCGAGTGTCAGCTGAGCCCCCGTCAGGACGCTGTAAATGTCGTCGGGTGTCAGCTGAGCTCCCGTCAGGGCGCTGTAAATGTCGTCGGGTGTCAGCTGGGCCCTGTCAGGACGCTGTAAATGTCGTCGGGTGTCAGCTGAGCCCCCGTCTGGACGCTGTAAATGTCGTCGGGTGTCAGCTGAGCCCCGTCAGGACGCTGTAAATGTCGTCGGGTGTCAGCTGAGCCCCGTCAGGACGCTGTAAATGTCGTCGGGTGTCAGCTGGGCCCCGTCAGGCCGCTGTAAATGTCGTCGTGTGTCAGCTGACCCCCGTCAGGACGCTGTAAATGTCGTCGAGTGTCAGCTGAGCCCCCGTCAGGACGCTGTAAATGTCGTCGAGTGTCAGCTGCGCCCCCGTCAGGACGCTGTAAATGTCGTCGGGTGTCAGCTGAGCTCCCGTCAGGGCGCTGTAAATGTCGTCGGGTGTCAGCTGGGCCCTGTCAGGACGCTGTAAATGTCGTCGGGTGTCAGCTGAGCCCCGTCAGGACGCTGTAAATGTCGTCGGGTGTCAGCTGAGCCCCGTCAGGACGCTGTAAATGTCGTCGGGTGTCAGCTGAGCCCTGTCTGGACGCTGCAAATGTCGTCGGGTGTCACCTGAGCCCCGTCAGGACGCTGTAAATGTCGTCGGGTGTCAGCTGGGCCCCGTCAGGACGCTGTAAATGTCGTCGAGTCTCAGCTGAGCCCCCGTCAGGCCGCTGTAAATGTCGTCGGGTGTCAGCTGAGCCCCGTCAGGGCGCTGTAAATGTCGTCGGGTGTCAGCTGGGCCCTGTCAGGACGCTGTGAATGTCGTCGGGTGTCAGCTGAGCCCCGTCAGGACGCTGTAAATGTCGTCGGGTGTCAGCTGAGCCCCGTCAGGACGCTGTAAATGTCGTCGGGTGTCAGCTGAGCCCTGTCTGGACGCTGCAAATGTCGTCGGGTGTCAGCTGAGCCCCGTCTGGACGCTGTAAATGTCGTCGGGTGTCAGCTGAGCCCCGTCAGGACGCTGTAAATGTCGTCGGGTGTCAGCTGAGCCCCGTCAGGACGCTGTAAATGTCGTCGGATGTCAGCCGAGCCCCCGTCAGGACGCTGTAAATGTCGTCGGGTGTCAGCTGAGCCCCCGTCAGGACGCTGTAAATGTCGTCTAGTGTCAGCTGAGCCCCCGTCAGGACGCTGGTTTCCCTTTCTATAGACGATATTCATCTGTCTTTTCCAGTGGATCTCGTCTTTTCCAGTGGATCTCGTCTTTTCCAGTGGATCTCGTCTCACCCCGACTGTGGGAGAGGGGGGGGGGGGAACCCCTCCACGTCCATGATGCCAGCCTGCCTTGTTGTGGCGTTCTCCCTCGAGGATGAGGTTGACATGTTGTGGCGTTCTCCCTCGAGGATGAGGTTGACATGCTCTGGCGTTCTCCCTCGAGGATGAGGTTGACATGTGGCGTTCTCCCTCGAGGATGAGGTTGACATGTTCTGGCGTTCTCCCTCCGAGGATGAGGTTGACATGTTGTGGCGTTCTCCCTCGAGGATGAGGTTGACATGTTGTGGCGTTCTCCCTCGAGGATGAGGTTGACATGCTCTGGCGTTCTCCCTCGAGGATGAGGTTGACATGTTGTGGCGTTCTCCCTCGAGGATGAGGTTGACATGTTCTGGCGTTCTCCCTCCGAGGATGAGGTTGACATGTTGTGGCGTTCTCCCTCGAGGATGAGGTTGACATGTTGTGGCGTTCTCCCTCGAGGATGAGGTTGACATGTTCTGGCGTTCTCCCTCGAGGATGAGGTTGACATGTTGTGGCGTTCTCACTCGAGGATGAGGTTGACATGTTCTGGCGTTCTCCCTCGAGGATGAGGTTGACATGTTCTGGCGTTCTCCCTCGAGGATGAGATTGACATGTTCTAGCGTTCTCCCTTGAGGATGAGGTTGACATGCTCTGGCGTTCTCCCTCGAGGATGAGGTTGACATGTTCTGGCGTTCTCCCCCGAGGATGAGGTTGACATGTTCTGTCGTTCTCCCTCGAGGATGAGGTTGACATGTTGTGGCGTTCTCCCTCGAGGATGAGGTTGACATATTCTGGGTTCTCCCTCGAGGATGAGGTTGACATGTTCTGGCGTTCCCCTCGAGGATGAGGTTGACATGTTCTGGCGTTCTCCCTCGAGGATGAGGTTGACATGTTCTGGGTTCTCCCTCGAGGATGAGGTTGACATGTTCTGGCGTTCTCCCTCGAGAATGAGGTTGACATGTTCTGGCGTTCTCCCTCGAGGATGAGGTTGACATGTTCTGGCGTTCTCCCTCGAGGATGAGGTTGACATGTTCTGGCGTTCTCCCTCGAGGATGAGGTTGACATATTCTGGCGTTCTCCCTCGAGGATGAGGTTGACATGTTCTGGCGTTCTCTCTCGAGGATGAGGTTGACATGTTGTGGCGTTCTCCCTCGAGGATGAGGTTGACACGTTCTGGCGTTCTCCCTCGAGGATGAGGTTGACATGTTCTGGCGTTCTCCCTCGGGGATGCGGTTGACATGTTCTGGCGTTCTCCCTCGAGGATGAGGTTGACATGTTCTGGCGTTCTCCCTCGAGGATGAGGTTGACATACTTGCCTGGGGGGGCCTCAAGGTTTACCAACCCGTCTCTCCCTCGAGCTGTGTTCTTTCTATCTCGGTCAAGTCCTTCTCAAACATGGCTCCACCTCAGCTACGCCTCCTCACACCTCCCTCTCGCCTCAGCCAATGTTTTCCCTGGTTGCTGAAGGTCCTTCTTGTATGGAGGGTGAAGACGTGGGGTAATTATCAACCTTGGCTTGCTGCCAGAGCTGAGGGCTCTATGGCTGGCTGAGGACACACACAGGTTCTCGCCTCCCAGAGCTGAGGGCTCTATGGCTGGCTGAGGACACACACACACACACACACAGGTTCTCACCTCCCAGAGCTGAGGGTCTATGGCTGGCTGAGGACACACACACAGGTTCTCACTTCTTAGAGCTAAGGGCTCTATGGCTGGCTGAGGACACACACAGGTTCTCACCTCCCAGAGCTGAAGGCTCTATGGCTGGCTGAGGACACACACACAGGTTCTCAGCTCCCAGAGCTGAGGGCTCTATGGCTGGCTGAGGACACACACACACACACAGGTCCTCACCTCCCAGAGCTGAGGGCTCTATGGCTGGCTGAGGACACACACACAGTTTCTCACCTCCCAGAGCTGAGAGCTCTATGGCTAGGACGGCTCTATGGCTGGCTGAGGACACACACAGGTTCTCGCCTCCCAGAGCTGAGGGCTCTCTGGCTAGGACGGCTCTATGGCTGGCTGAGGACACATACAGGTCACTCCTCCCCTAGATCCGAGATCTGGGATCTATTGTTGGCAGACAAACGATGTTGGAAGTGACAACATTGTGCTGGTGTTGGCCGTTGGCAGTGATGGTAGCAGAATTCACGTCATCAGTGTGGGCAGTCATGGTGGAAACGAGTTACCAAGCACTGTTGAAACTACTGTTGGCAAGCATGTTAGAGGAGATGTTGGCAGTGGGAGTGACAACAGAGCTGATAGCAGTGGTGGCAGAGATTTCATTGGTCTACGGGTGATTTCAAGCGAACTGTTGGAAGTGACGAACGCTCTGACAACATTGCCAACCACAGTTCCTATCAGTGATGTTGGAAGTGGTGGCACTGGTAACACTCATGTTGGCAGTATCAGTTTACATTTTGACTTCCCACTTGAATGAGTTACCTCATATCGAAGGGGGTACATTCTAATGAGGTACCTCATATCGCCGGGTCGCCTTCTAATGAGGTACCACACACCCTCGGGGTCGCCTTCTAATGAGGTACCTCACACCCTCGGGGTCAGCTAATGAGATACCTCACACCCTCGGGGTCACCTAATGAGGTACCTCACACCCTCGAGGTCGCCTAATGAGGTACCTCACACCCTCGGGGTCACCCTAATGAGGTACCTCACACCCTCGGGGTCACCTAATGAGGTACCTCACACCCTCGGGGTCACCTAATGAGGTACCTCACACCCTCGAGGTCGCCTAATGAGGTACCTCACACCCTCGGGGTCACCTAATGAAGTACCTCACACCCTCGGGGTCACCTAATGAGGTACCTCACACCCTCGGGGTCACCTAATGAGGTACCTCACACCCTCGGGGTCACCTTCTAATGAGGTACTTCACACCCTCGGGGTCACCTTCTAATGAGGTACCTCACACCCTCGGGGTCACCTAATGAGGTACCTCACACCCTCGGGGTTACCTAATGAGGTACCTCACACCCTCGGGGTCACCTAATGAGGTACCTCACACCCTCGAGGTCGCCTAATGAGGTACCTCACACCCTCGGGGTCACCTAATGAAGTACCTCACACCCTCGGGGTCACCTAATGAGGTACCTCACACCCTCGGGGTCACCTTCTAATGAGGTACTTCACACCCTCGGGGTCACCTTCTAATGAGGTACCTCACACCCTCGGGGTCACCTAATGAAGTACCTCACACCCTCGGGGTCACCTAATGAGGTACCTCACACCCTCGGGGTCACCTTCTAATGAGGTACTTCACACCCTCGGGGTCACCTTCTAATGAGGTACCTCACACCCTCGGGGTCACCTAATGAGGTACCTCACACCCTCGGGGTTACCTAATGAGGTACCTCACACCCTCGGGGTCACCTAATGAGGTACCTCACACCCTCAGGATCACCTCATAATGAGGTACCTCACACCCTCGGGATCACCTCATAATGAGGTACCTCACACCCTCGGGATCACCTCATAATGAGGTACCTCACATCCTCGGGATCACCTCATAATGAGGTACCTCACACCCTCGGGATCACCTCATAATGAGGTACCTCACACCCTCGGGATCACCTCATAATGAGGTACCTCACACCCTCGGGATCACCTAATGAGGTACCTCACACCCTCGGGGTCACCTAATGAGGTACTTCACACCCTCGGGGTCACCTTCTAATGAGGTACCTCACACCCTCAGGATCACCTCATAATGAGGTACCTCACACCCTCGGGATCACCTCATAATGAGGTACCTCACACCCTCGGGATCACCTCATAATGAGGTACCTCACACCCTCGGGATCACCTCATAATGAGGTACCTCACACCCTCGGGATCACCTCATAATGAGGTACCTCACACCCTCGGGATCACCTCATAATGAGGTACCTCACACCCTCGGGATCACCTCATAATGAGGTACCTCACACCCTCGGGATCACCTCATAATGAGGTACCTCACACCCTCGGGATCACCTCATAATGAGGTACCTCACACCCTCGGGATCACCTCATAATGAGGTACCTCACACCCCTGCAGCGTTCACCGCGTCTCCCAACCTGACAACCCGACCGCGGTCGATCTCCGGGGGTGAACGGGCTCGAAAATGAACGCCTGGAGCCCCGGAGATCACATTGAACGCTAGGGGGTCACTCCTGGACGGAGATTAATCGTTGGTTTATTCACTCCCTGGCTGAATGGTTGGTGGTCCAGGAAGACTTGAGGACACTCGTTCGATATTCTTGAACTTCTACTCTATATACCGTGTGAGACAAGAGTCTGATGGATCACGAATGTGTGATAGAATGGGTGATAGAATGGGTGATAGAATGTGTGATAGAATGGGTGATAGAATGGGTGATAGAATGGGTGATAGAATGGGTGATAGAATGTGTGATAGAATGGGTGATAGAATGTGTGATAGAATGGGTGATAGAATGTGTGATAGAATGGGTGATAGAATGTGTGATAGAATGGGTGATAGAATGTGTGATAGAATGGGTGATAGAATGTGTGATAGAATGTGTGATAGAATGCGTGATAGAATGGGTGATAGAATGGGTGATAGAATGTGTGATAGAATGGGTGATAGAATGGGTGATAGAATGTGTGATAGAATGGGTGATAGAATGGGTGATAGAATGTGTGATAGAGTGTGTGATACAATGTGTGATACAATGGGTGATAGAATGGGTGATAGAATGTGTGATAGAATGGGTGATAGAATGGGTGATAGAATGGGTGATAGAATGTGTGATACAATGTGTGATAGAATGTGTGATACAATGTGTGATAGAATGTGTGATAGAATGGGTGATAGAATGGGTGATAGAATGTGTGATAGATTAATGATTAACAGCTTAGGTAATGTGTATATTGATCATTTTTCTTAAAGCATTAAGTACTGGAGGAAGGATAGGTACTGGAGGAAGGTTAGGTACTGGGGGAAGGGTAGGTACTGAAGGAAGGGTAGGTACTGGAGGAAGGGTAGGTACTGGAGGAAAGGTAGGTACTGGAGGAAGGGTAGGTACTGGAGGAAGGGTAGGTACTGGAGGAAGGGTAGGTACTGGAGGAAGGTTAGGTACTGGGGGAAGGTTAGGTACTGGAGGAAGGGTAGGTACTGGAGGAAGGGTAGGTACTGGAGGAAGGGTAGGTACTGGAGGAAGGGTAAGTACTGTAGGAAGGTTAGGTACTGGGGGAAGGGTAGGTACTAGAGGAAGGGTAGGTACTGGAGGAAGGGTAAGTACTGGAGGAAGGTTAGGTACTGGGGGAAGGGTAGGTACTGGAGGAAGGGTAGGTACTGGAGGAAGGGTAGGTACTGGAGGAAGGGTAGGTACTGGGGGAAGGTTAGGTACTGGAGGAAGGGTAGGTACTGGAGGAAGGGTAGGTACTGGAGGAAGGGTAGGTACTGGAGGAAGGTTAGGTACTGGGGGAAGGGTATGTACTGGAGGAAGGGTAGGTACTGGAGGAATGGTAGGTACTGGAGGAAGGTTAGGTACTGGGGGAAGGGTAGGTACTGGAGGAAGGGTAGGTACTGGAGGAAGGGTAAGTACTGGAGGAAGGTTAGGTACTGGGGGAAGGGTAGGTACTGGAGGAAGGGTAGGTACTGGAGGAAGGGTAGGTACTGGAGGAAGGGGAAGTACTGGAGGAAGGGTAGGTACTGGAGGAAGGGTAGGTACTGGAGGAAGGATAAGTACTGGAGGAAGGGTAGGTACTAGGGGAAGGGTAGGTACTGGAGGAAGGGTAGGTACTGGAGGAAGGGTAGGTACTGGAGGAAGGGTAAGTACTGTAGGAAGGGTAGGTACTGGGGGAAGGGTAGGTACTGGAGGAAGGGTAGGTACTGGAGGAAGGCGTACTGGAGGAAGGTTAGGTACTGGGGAAGGGTAGGTACTGGAGGAAGGGTAGGTACTGGAGGAAGGGTAAGTACTGGAGGAAGGGTAGGTACTGGAGGAAGGGTAGGCACTAGAGGAAGGTTAGGTACTGGAGGAAGGGTAAGTACTGGAGGAAGGGTAGGTACTGGAGGAAGGGTAGGTACTGGAGGAAGGTTAGGCACTGGAGGAAGGGTAGGTACTGGAGGAAGGGTAGGTACTGGGGGAAGGGTAGGTACTAGAGGAAGGGTAGGTACTGGAGGAAGGGTAAGTACTGGAGGAAGGTTAGGTACTGGGGGAAGGGTAGGTACTGGAGGAAGGGTAGGTACTGGAGGAAGGGTAGGTACTGGAGGAAGGGTAAGTACTGGAGGAAGGTTAGGTACTGGAGGAAGGGTAGGTACTGGAGGAAGGGTAAGTACTGGAGGAAGGTTAGGTACTGGGGGAAGGGTAGGTACTGGAGGAAGGGTAAGTACTGGAGGAAGGGTAGGTACTGGAGGAAGGGTAGGTACTGGAGGAAGGGTAAGTGCTGGAGGAAGGGTAGGTACTGGGGGAAGGGTAGGTACTGGCAGGAAGGGTAAGTACTGAGGAGGGTAGGTATGGAGGAAGGGTAGTACTGGAGGAAGGGTAGGTACTGGAGGAAGGGTAGGTACTGGAGGAAGGTAGGTACTGGAGGAAGGGTAGGTACTGGAGGAAGGGTAGGTACTGGAGGAAGGGTAAGGTACTGGAGGAAGGTAGGTACTGGGGAAGGGTAGTACTGGAGGAGGTGGTTACTGGAGGAAGGGTAGGTACTGGAGGAAGGGTAGGTACTGGAGGAAGGGTAGGTACTGGAGGAGGGTAGGTACTGGAGGAAGGGTAGGTACTGGAGGAAGGGTAGGTACTGGAGGAAGGGTAGGTACTGGAGGAAGGGTAGGTACTGGAGGAAGGGTAAGTACTGGAGAAGGGTAAGTACAGGAGGAAGTAGGTACAGGAGGAAGGGTAGGTACTGGAGGAAGGGTAGGTACTGGAGGAAGGGTAAGTACTAGGGAAATGTAAGTACTGGAGGAAGGGTAAGTACTGGAGGAAGGGTAAGCACTGGGGGGGCGGTAATTTAATTGATGTGTGTATACAGTGAACGTGACCTTTGCTGACCTCTGGGTCAGGTCAGGTTAATTAAGGTAACTGGGTCGTTAACTTACCATTAATTACTTCCCTGGTGCCAGGCCAGGTATGTTGGTCTGGACACTGGGGTATGTCAGGTCGGAGTGGGGTCGTATATGTGTCTGGCGCACGTCCCTATACCTGCTGCACGACACTGGCGTACGACTCTGTAAGTCGTACGCCGCCGTGCGACTTCCTGTACAGTACGATCACACCTGTCGTATTACGACCTTCTGTATACTACGACCACACCTGTCGCAGTGCGACCTTCTGTACAGTACGACTACACCTGTCGCTGTACGGTCTTCTGTACAGTACGACCACACTTGTCGCAGTAAGTCCCTCTGTACTGTACGACCACACCTGTCGCAGTGCGACCCTTTGTACAGTACGACCACACCTGTCGCATTACGACCTTCTGTATACTAAGACCACACCTGTCGCAGTACGACCCATTGTACAGTACGACCACACCTGTCGCAGTACGACCCTTTGTACAGTACGACGACACCTGTCCAGTACGACCCTTTGTACAGTACGACCACACCTGTCGCAGAACGACCCTTTGTACAGTACGGCCACACCTGTCGCAGTACGACCCTCTGTACAGTACGACAACACCTGTCGCAGTACGACTCCCTGTAAGTACGACCACACATGTCGCAGTACGACCTTCTGTACAGTACGACCACACCTGTCGAAGTACGACCCTTTGTACAGTACGACCACATCTGTCGCAGTACGACCACACCTGTCGCAGTACGATCTTCTATACAGTACGACCACACCTGTCGCAGTACGATCTTCTATACAGTACGACCACACCTGTCGCAGTTCGACCTTCCTGTACAGTACGACCACACCTGTCGCAGTGCGACCTTCCTGTACAGTACGACCACACCTGTCGCAGTGCGACCTTCCTGTACAGTACGACCACACCTGTCGCAGTGCGACCTTCCTGTACAGTACGACCACACCTGTCGCAGTACGATCTTCTGTACAGTACGACCACACCTGTCGCAGTACGATCTTCTGTACAGTACGACCACACCTGTCGCAGTACGATCTTCTGTACAGTACGACCACACCTGTCGCAGTGCGACCTTCCTGTACAGTACGACCACACCTGTCGCAGTGCGACCTTCCTGTACAGTACGACCACACCTGTCGCAGTACGATCTTCTGTACAGTACGACCACACCTGTCGCAGTGCGACCTTCCTGTACAGTACGACCACACCTGTCGCAGTGCGACCTTCCTGTACAGTACGACCACACCTGTCGCAGTTCGACCTTCCTGTACAGTACGACCACACCTGTCGCAGTTCGACCTTCCTGTACAGTACGACCACACCTGTCGCAGTTCGACCTTCCTGTACAGTACGACCACACCCGTCGCAGTTCGACCTTCCTGTACAGTACGACCACACCTGTCGCAGTTCGACCTTCCTGTACAGTACGACCACACCTGTCGCAGTTCGACCTTCCTGTACAGTACGACCACACCTGTCGCAGTTCGACCTTCCTGTACAGTACGACCACACCTGTCGCAGTTCGACCTTCCTGTACAGTACGACCACACCTGTCGCAGTACCCGCTGTCCAGCAGGAGGTCCTTGAGAGGTCCAACCTCCTCCTCCTCCTCCTGCTCCTCCTCCTCTTCCTCCTCCTTCTGCTCCTCCTCTTCCTCTTTCTGCTCCTCCTCTTCCTCCTCCTCCTCCTCCTGCTCCTCATCCCCCTCCTTCTGCTGCTCCTCCTCCTCCTTCTGGTCCTCTTCCTCCTCCTTCTGGTCCTCCTCCTCCTCCTCCTTCTGCTGCTGCTGCTGCTGCTGCTCCTCCTCCTCCTCCTCCTCCTCCTCCTCCTCCTCCTCCTCCTCCTCCTCCTCCTGCTTGACATCATCATATGAGCCACCCTCACCTCCTCCTCCCCCTCCACTTGACGTCAGACATCCATCAGTCTTGCTCACTCTGGCCTCGGAGGGGACTCTCTCTCTCTCTCTCTCTCTCTCTCTCTCTCTCTCTCTCTCTCTCTCTCTCTCTCTCTCTCTCTCTCTCTCTCGTGAGTGAGTGAGTGAGTGAGTGAGTGATTTTGAAAAACATTTCACCTTGCAATTTTTCACAGTTGGGCCAAGATGGATGATGCTTGGCCGGTTTATAAACTGTTGGGGCCAAGATAAATGATGTTTGGCCGGTTTAGACGCTGTTAGGGCCGAGAAAGATGATGTTTGGCCGTTTATTATATGCTGTTGGGCCATGATATAGATGGAGTTTGGCCGGTTTATATACTGTTGGGCCAAGATGGATGGAGTGTGGCCAGTTTATAATATGTTACCAGTTCATTACTTTGTTAGATGGTACATTAGTGTGTGTGTGTGTGTGTGTGTGTGTGTGTAATTAATTATCTGTACTGTACGGGGAGGGAGTTGTACACTGGTGGGTGCCCATCTCTTGTACTGTACGGGGAGGGAGTTGTACACTGGTGGGTCCCCATCTCTTGTTCTGTACGGGGTGGGAGTTGTACACTGGTGGGTCCCCATCTCTTGTACTGTACGGGGAGGGAGTTGTACACTGGTGGGTCCCCATCTCTTGTTCTGTACGGGGTGGGAGTTGTACACTGGTGGGTCCCCATCTCTTGTACTGTACGGGGAGGGAGTTGTACGTACACTGGTTCTAACCTTCTTCGCCTCCTTCAGGTGTCATGGATCAGTGAGCAAGACCTGCAGGTGTTGGCTGTGAACGGCGCCATCTTCACCTCCGACCGTCGGCTGAAGGTGAGTCATCTTCACCCTACGACCACCGGCTGAAGGTGAGTCATCTTCACCCCACGACCACCAGCTGAAGGTGAGTCATGTTCACCTCCGACCGTCGGCTGAAGGTGAGTCATCTTCACCCCACGACCACCGGCTGAAGGTGAGTCATCTTCACCCCACGACCACCAGCTGAAGGTGAGTCATGTTCACCTCCGACCGTCGGCTGAAGGTGAGTCATCTTCACCCCACGACCAGTGGCTGAAGGTGAGTCATCTTCACCCCACGACCACCAGCTGAAGGTGAATCATGTTCACCTCCGACCGTCGGCTGAAGGTGAGTCATCTTCACCCCACGACCAGTGGCTGAAGGTGAGTCATCTTCACCCCACGACCACCAGCTGAAGGTGAGTCATGTTCACCTCCGACCGTCGGCTGAAGGTGAGTCATCTTCACCCCACGACCACTGGCTGAAGGTGAGTCATCTTCACCCCACGACCACCGGCTGAAGGTGAGTCATCTTCACCCCACGACCACTGGCTGAAGGTGAGTCATCTTCACCCCACGACCACCGGCTGAAGGTGAGTCATCTTCACCCCACGACCACTGGCTGAAGGTGAGTCATCTTCACCCCACGACTGCTGGCTGAATTTGAGTCATCTTCACCCCACGACCACCGGCTGAAGGTGAGTCATCTTCACCCCACGACCACCGGCTGAAGGGGAGTCATTTTCACCCCACGACAACCGGCTGAAGGTGAGTCATCTTCACCCCACGACCACCGGCTGAAGGTGAGTCATCTTCACCCCACGACCACTGGCTGAAGGTGAGTCATCTTCACCCCACGACTGCCGGCTGAATGTGAGTCATCTTCACCCCACGACCACTGGCTGAAGGTGAGTCATCTTCACCCCACGACCACCGGCTGAAGGTGAGTCATCTTCACCCCACGACCACTGGCTGAAGGTGAGTCATCTTCACCCCACGACTGCCGGCTGAAGGTGAGTCATCTTCACCCCACGACCACCGGCTGAAAGTGAGTCATCTTCACCCCACGACCACTGGCTGAATGTGAGTCATCTTCACCCCACGACTGCCGGCTGAAGGTGAGTCATCTTCACCTCCGACCGTCGGCTGAAGGTGAGTCATCTTCACCCCACGACTGCCGGCTGAAGGTGAGTCATCTTCACCCCACGACCACTGGCTGAAGGTGAGTCATCTTCACCCCACGACCACCGGCTGAAGGTGAGTCATCTTCACCCCACGACCACTGGCTGAAGGTGAGTCATCTTCACCCCACGACTGCCGGCTGAAGGTGAGTCATCTTCACCCCACGACCACCGGCTGAAGGTGAGTCATCTTCACCCCACGACCACTGGCTGAATGTGAGTCATCTTCACCCCACGACTGCCGGCTGAAGGTGAGTCATCTTCACCTCCGACCGTCGGCTGAAGGTGAGTCATCTTCACCTCCGACCGTCGGCTGAAGGTGAGTCATCTTCACCTCCGACCGTCGGCTGAAGGTGAGTCATCTTCACCCCACGACCACCAGCTGAAGGTGAGTCATCTTCACCCCACGACCACCGGCTGAAGGTGAGTCATCTTCACCCCACGACCACTGGCTGAAGGTGAGTCATCTTCACCCCACGACCACCAGCTGAAGGTGAGTCATCTTCACCCCACAACCACTGGCTGAAGGTGAGTCATCTTCACCCCACGACCACTGGCTGAAGGTGAGTCATCTTCACCCCACGACCACTGGCTGAAGGTGAGTCATCTTCACCCCACGACCACCGGCTGAAGGTGAGTCATCTTCACCCCACAACCACTGGCTGAAGGTGAGTCATCTTCACCCCACGACCACCGGCTGAAGGTGAGTCATCTTCACTCCACATATATAACCAGAGATATACAGTGTAAACATTATGTATAACCAGAGATCTACAGTGTATACATTATGTATAACTAGAGATAGACAATGTATACATTATGTATAACCAGAGATATACACTGTATACATCATGTATAACCAGAGATATACAGTGTATACATTATGTATAACCAGAGATATACTCTGTATACATCATTGTCGTCCGTATGAATAAACACCTTCATACCATCAAGAAACTGGGACCCCCCCAGGCTGATGAGGGGGTGACACCCCCCCATTTGCCTCATGCTGACCCCCCCCTCCCCTCCTCCTCCTGGCCTCATGCTGACCTCCCCTCCCCTCCTCCTGGCCTCATGCTGACCTCCCCTCCCCTCCTCCTGGCCTCATGCTGACCTTCCCTCCCCCCTCCTCCTGGCCTCATGCTGACCTCCCCTCCCCTCCTCCTGGCCTCATGCTGACCTCCCCTCCTCCTCCTCCTGGCCTCATGCTGACCCCCCCTCCTCCTCCTCCTCCTGGCCTCATGCTGACCTCCCCTCCCCTCCTCCTGGCCTCATGCTGACCTCCCCTCCCCTCCTCCTGGCCTCATGCTGACCTCCCCTCCCCTCCTCCTGGCCTCATGCTGACCTCCCCTCCCCTCCTCCTGGCCTCATGCTGACCTCCCCTCCCCTCCTCCTGGCCTCCCCTCTCCTCCTCCTGGCCTCATGCTGACCTCCCCTCCCCTCCTCCTGGTCTCATGCTGACCTCCCCTCCCCTCCTCCTGGCCTCATGCTGGCCAGCCCCTCCCCTCCTCCTGGCCTCATGCTGACCTCCCCTCCCCTCCTCCTGGCCTCATGCTGGCCAGCCCCTCCCCTCCTCCTGGCCTCATGCTGACCTCCCCTCCCCTCCTCCTGGCCTCATGCTGACCTCCCCTCCCCTCCTCCTGGCCTCATGCTGGCCCCCTCCCCTCCTCCGCCTCCTGGCCTCATGCTGACCCCCTTCGCCCCCCTCCTCCTGGCCTCATGCTGACCCCCCTCCCCCCCTCCTCCTCCTCCTGGCCTCATGCTGGCCCCCCCTCCTCCTCCTGGTCTCATGCTGACCTCCCCTCCCCTCCTCCTGGCCTCATGCTGGCCCCCCTCCCCTCCTCCGCCTCCTGGCCTCATGCTGGCCCCCCTCCCCTCCTCCGCCTCCTGGCCTCATGCTCACCCCCTTCGCCCCCCCTCCTCCTGGCCTCATGCTGACCCCCCTCCCCCCTCCTCCTCCTCCTGGCCTCATGCTGGCCACCCCTCCTCCTCCTGGCCTCATGCTGGCCACCCCTCCTCCTCCTGGCCTCATGCTGACCTCCCCTCCCCTCCTCCTGGCCTCATGCTGACCTCCCCTCCCCTCCTCCTGGCCTCATGCTGACCCCCCTCCCCCCTCCTCCTGGCCTCATGCTGGCCCCCCCTCCTCCTCCTGGCCTCATGCTGACCTCCCCTCCCCTCCTCCTGGCCTCATGCTGGCCACCCCCTCCCCTCCTCCTGGCCTTATGCTGGCCCCCCTCCCCTCCTCCGCCTCCTGGCCTCATGCTGACCCCCCCTCCTCCTCCTCCTGGCCTCATGCTGACCCCCCCTCCTCCTCCTCCTGGCCTCATGCTGACCCCCCCTCCTCCTCCTCCTCCTGGCCTCATGCTGACCCCCCTCCTCCTCCTCCTGGCCTCATGCTGACCCCCCCTCCTCCTCCTCCTGGCCTCATGCTGACCCCCCCTCCTCCTCCTCCTCCTGGCCTCATGCTGACCCTCCCCTCCCCAGCAGGGGGTCAATATGACACCTGACAAATTAGCCTTCAATGACCAAACATCCTGGGTCAATAATGCCTCTCCTCCTTGTGTTCCATAGAGGCATCGTGGAGCAGGAGAGGCTCCTTGTGGGTCGTACTGAGGTAAACTGTGGCACTAGGGAGGTCGTACTGAGGTAAACTGTGGCACTAGGGAGGTCGTACTGAGGTAAACTGTGGCACTAGGGAGGTCGTACTGAGGTAAACTGTGGCACTAGGGAGGTCGTACTGAGGTAAACTGTGGCACAAGGGAGGTCGTACTGAGGTAAACTATGACACTAAGGAGGTCGTACTGATGTAAACCATGGCACCTGGGAGGCAGGGAGGGAGGCACGTCCATTGAACCAGGAGTCTGGCTGTGTGTGTGTGAGAGAGAGAGAGAGAGAGAGAGAGAGAGAGAGAGAGAGAGAGAGAGAGAGAGAGAGAGAGAGAGAGAGAGAGAGAGAGAGAGAGAATATGCCATTAAATAACACGTCTCTTGGCGTGATGACTGAGATGCCAAACCCTGGCCTCGTGAGGGACGTCGGAGGCCAATCACTGGGGGGGGTGCCACACACACACACACACAGCGCCCTCAGACCTGTGTGTGTGTGTGTGTGTGTGTGTGTGTGTGTGTGTAAACACCTTCCTAAGGGTTGGCATCCAGCGTCATCCATCTCTGTGTGTGTTACTGGAGGGTGATGCTTTCAAACGCAAATTTAATATTAATAAAATATAGAAAATGTGGATACGTAGTTAATTTATGAAAATTGATGGGTTTTAAATATCGCGATGACTCATATTGTGCATAAGTAGTCAATTTATAAAGATTGGTGGGTGGTAAAAATCGCGATGATTGATAGTCACAGACAGTTAAGTCACAAACAACTGGGTCACAAACAACTAAGTCAGAGACAGGTGGGTCACAAACAACTGGATCACAAGCAACTGGGTCACAAACAACTGGGTCACAAACAGCTGGGTCACAAATAGTTCGATCACAAACAGTTGGATCACACAAACAGTTTGGTCACAAACAGCTCGGACACAAACAGTTGGGTCACAAACACTTTGGTCACAAACAGCTGGGTCACAAACAATAGAGGTCACAAGCAGTTGAAGCCACAAACAATAGAGGTCATAAGTAGTTGGAGTCACAAACAATAGAGGTCACAAGTAGTTGGAGTCACAAACAATAGAGGTCACAGGTAGTTAGAGTCACAAACAATAGAGGTCACAGGTAGTTAGAGTCACAAACAATAGAGGTCACAAGTAGTTAGAGTGACAAACAATAGAGGTCAGAAGTAGTTGGAGTCACAAACAATAGAGGTCATAGGTAGTTAGAGTCACAAACAATAGAGGTCACAAGTTGTTGGAGTCACAAACAATAGAGAGGTCACAAAGAGCTGGGCCACAACCAGCTGGAGCGATCAATATCTACAGAACCAATTAAAAACCAATTTGTTGGATATGAGTTACAACCAGACATTAAAACTTTTAACTACCCTAAATAATTATGTGCCAGTAGCAGTAAACAATTAGGTGTGACATGTAAACACCAGGTAGGATCAGGTGGAAACCAGGCAGCCTAGGGTCCGGGTGGAAGCCAGGTACCGTGTATGTGATCAGCTGTTCAACGTCAATGAAGCTCAGCTGTTCGATGTCAACAATGATCAGCTGTTCGATGTCAACAATGATCACCGGATGGACGTCAGCAGTGATCTGCTGTTCGACGTCAACTATGATCAGCTGTTCGATGTCAACATTGATCAGCTGTTCGATGTCAACAATGATCAGCTGCGACATACACAAGTCTAAGCCTGGGCGTAGGTGGACTGACACTTTAACTCGCTCGCTAAGTTAACGGCTACACCAAGTTCGAATCTCATCTCCCCACACGGGTCTGGTCATAATCGACGTCGGGTCTGGTCATAAGTGACGTCGGGTCTGGTCATAATCGACGTCGGGTCTGGTCATAAGCGACGTCGGATCTGGTCAAATGCGACGTCGGGTCTGGTCATAATCGACGTCGGGTCTGGTCATAAGCGACGTCGGGTCTGGTCATAAGCGACGTCGGGTCTGGTCATAAGCGACGTCGGGTCTGGTCATAAGTGACGTCGGGTCTGGTCATAATCGACGTCGGGTCTGGTCATAAGCGACGTCGGGTCTGGTCATTAGCGACGTCGGGTCTGGTCATAAGTGACGTCGGGTCTGGTCATAAGCGACGTCGGGTCTGGTCATAAGCGACGTCGGGTCTGGTCATAAGCGACGTCGGGTCTGGTCATAAGTGACGTCGGGTCTGGTCATAAGCGACGTCGGGTCTGGTCATAATCGACGTCGGGTCTGGTCATAAGTGACGTCGGGTCTGGTCATAAGCGACGTCGGGTCTGGTCATAAGCGACGTCGGGTCTGGTCAGTGCTGGGCTGGGTGACCGCCTGGAACACCAGATGTTGCTGGCGCATGCGTGAGCGCTACGCGCTACATATATAAACTCTCATATAAAACTTTGCCAAGCGAAAACAAAAATTACTTGCTGAACATTTCTTTGCACAATATATATATATATATATATATATATATATATATATATATATATATATATATATATATATATATATATATATATATATATTGGAAAGGATCACAATTTTGCGCGTGATCAAGATATTCCTATGAGTCCACGGGGAAAATGAAACATGATAAGTTCCCAAGTGCACTTTCGTGTAATAATCACATCATCAGGGGAGACACAAGAGAGAAATATAAGTCAGTCGATATACATCGGAGAGACGAAGCTAGGACTTTTGGTTTTACCAAATGGCGTCCTAGCTTCGTCTCTCCGATGTATATCGACTGACTTATATTTCTCTTTTGTGTCTCCCCTGATGATGTGATTATTACACGAAAGTGCACTTGGGAACTTATCATGTTTCATTTTCCCCGTGGACTCATAGGAATATCTTGATCACGCGCAAAATTGTGATCCTTTCCAATATATATATATATATATATATATATATATATATATATATATATATATATATATATATAAAGTCTCAAATTTTAAAAGGTAGTTAAATATGAAATAACAAATCTTTTTTATGTAACCCGGAGTTACCGAGAGCGAAAGCCTATCATCCATCCGGAAATTTTTCGTATTTTGTTTTCCTGCTGATCTAAAGGATATGCTTACCCATGCCTGCGTTTGTTATGCTGATATGATTGCAGCCTTTCAGAGACGATTAACATAACTCATGTAATCTACTCACATATTAGGGAATTGGATTCAACCAGGACAGAGCTGAAACTCGCATATTTACATATCGTTTAAACGAGATTGAAGTGTAGTGAAATGGTTTCGTCACATGGAGAGAATGAGTGAGGAAAGATTCACATAGAGGATATATGTGTCAGAGGTGGAGGGAACGTGAAGTGGGAGACCAAATTGGAGGTGGAAGGATGGAGTGAAAAAGATTTTGAGTGATCGGGGCCTGAACATGCAGGAGGGTGAACGACGTGCAAGGAATAAAATGAATTGGAACGATGTGGTATACCGGGGTCGACGTGCTGCCAATGGATTGAACCAGGGCACGTGAAGCGTCTGGGGTAAACCATCGAAAGTTTTGTGGGGCCTGGATGTGGAAAGGGAGCTGTGGTTTCGGTGCATTGTACATGACATCAAGAGACTGAGTGTGAACGAATGTGGCCTTTGTTGTCTTTTCCTAGCGCTACCTCGCACACATGAGGGGGGAGGAGGGGGGCATTTCATGTGTGGCAGGGTGGCGACGATAATGGATGAAGGCAGCCAGTATGAATATGTACAAGTGTATGTATATGTATGTATACGTTGAAATGTATGGTTATGTATATGTGCGTGTGTGGACGTGTATGTATATGCATGTGTACGTGGGTGGGTTGGGCCATTCTTTCGTCTGTTTCCTTGCGCTACCTCGCAAACGCGGGAGACAGCTCCAAAGTATGATTAATAGATAGATAAATAAATTAAGCGAGATGTTGAAAGAATAGAAATGTTAAAGATTCGCTTTGTCATGATTGTGATATTCGATAATTGGATCATGAGGTAATACAAGTTTGGTAGGTGTTACCGTACTCCGCCTATCACGTTCAGTTGTATTATAGACAGTCGATGAAGAGGAGCTCAGCTTCGTTAAGCACATTCTCTGAATGAGTTCATCCTATCCCTGCTCCTGCGTGGAGTGCAGCCATGAGGTTGCAGGAGTTCTGAGAAGGGAGACCTGGCTACATAATGATGATAATAATAATGATAATAATGATGATAATAATGATAATAATGATGATAATGATGATGATAATGATGATAATAATAATGATAATGATGATAATAATAATGATAATGATAATAATGTTAGTTTTAACCTGACCGTCAGCCAGGCTGGGGGAGCACATCCACTCACCCCAGTCCTCCCCAGCCAGCCTCATCCACCCTGCATGTGGATGAATATGGCACACAATATGGCTAGGCTGTAGGCAAGAATGTACGAGTGTGACGCGAGTGTATAAGATTATGAAAGATGACAACAAAGCGTGACCTTTGCCATATATGTGACCCTGTGCAATGACCTCTCACCTCTGTGGCACTGGATGTGACCTCTGTCATCCACCGTGGCACTGGATGTGACCTCTGTCATCCACTGTGGCACTGGATGTGACCTCTGTCATCCACTCTGGCACTGGATGTGACCTTTGTCATCCACTCTGGCACTGGATGTGACCTCTGTCATCCACTGTGGCACTGGATGTGACCTCTGTCATCCACTGTGGCACTGGATGTGACCTCTGTCATCCACTCTGGCACTGGATGTGACCTCTGTCATCCACTCTGGCACTGGATGTGACCTCTTTCATCCACTCTGGCACTGGATGTGACCTCTGCCATCCACTGTGGCACTGGATGTGACCTCTGCCATCCACTGTGGCACTGGATGTGACCTCTGCCATCCACTGTGGCACTGGATGTGACCTCTGTCATCCACTGTGGCACTGGATGTGACCTCTGTCATCCACTGTGGCACTGGATGTGACCTCTGTCATCTCTGTGACACTACCACTCACTCACCCCAGTCCTTCCCTCCCCTGATGGTGGGGTGGAGGGCGTGGGTGCCTCACTGTACTAACCCTCCTCTACCCTCCTCCTTGGCAGATCCGGACGTGGCGTGAGGGCGCGGTATGGGCGTGGGACCTGGTCATCGAGACCACCACGCTCGAGGACGCGGGCGTGTACCAGTGTCAGGTGAACACGAGACCCAAGTTAACCCACCTCGTTGCCCTCGATGTACACTGTAGGTACCTACCATCGTGTTCATGCTGGCGTTCTGTGTTCATTGTACTCACATTGAGTGTTCAGGGTGTTCATATAGGTGTTCAGGGTGTTCATACAAGTGTTCAGGTTCACACCTGTGTTCAGGACATAGTGTGTTCACACCGGTGTTCAGTACACTGTGTGTTCACGCCGGTGTTCAGGACCCAGTGTGTTCACACCGGTGTTTAGGACACAGTGTGTTCACACCGGTGTTCAAGACCCAGTGTGTCCATGTCGGTGTTCAGGGCACAGTGTGTTCACACCGGTGTTCAGGACCCACTGTGTTCACACCGGTGTTCAGGACACAGTGTGTTCACGCCGGTGTTCAGGACCCAGTGTGTTCATGTAGATGTTCAGGGCACAGTGTGTTCACAACGGTGTTCAGGACCCAGTGTGTCCATGTCGGTGTTCAGGGCACAGTGTGTTCAAACCGGTGTTCAGGACCCAGTGTGTCCATGTCGGTGTTCAGGGCACAGTGTGTTCACACCGGTGTTCAGGACCCAGTGTGTCCATGTCGGTGTTCAGGGCACAGTGTGTTCAAACCGGTGTTCAGGACCCAGTGTGTCCATGTCGGTGTTCAGGACACAGTGTGTTCACACCGGTGTTCAGGACCCAGTGTGTTCATGTCGGTGTTCAGGGCACAGTGTGTTCACACCGGTGTTCAGGACCCAGTGTGTTCATGCCCGTGTTCTGGACACTGTGTGTTCACACCGGTGTTCAGGACACATAACATCAGATTGGGGAAGAGCAGTGTGGTTTCAGAAGTGGTATAGGATGTGTGGATCAGGTGTTTGCTTTGAAGAATGTATGTGAGAAATATTTAGAAAAGCAAATGGATTTGTATGTAGCATTTATGGATCTGGAAAAGGCATATGATAGAGTTGATAGAGATGCTCTGTGGAAGGTATTAAGAATATATGGTGTGGGAGGCAAGTTGTTAGAAGCAGTGAAAAGTTTTTATCGAGGATGTAAGGCATGTGTACGTGTAGGAAGAGAGGAAAGTGATTGGTTCTCAGTGAATGTCGGTTTGCGGCAGGGGTGCGTGATGTCTCCATGGATGTTTAATTTGTTTATGGATGGGGTTGTTAGGGAGGTGAATGCAAGAGTTTTGGAGAGAGGGGCAAGTATGAAGTCTGTTGTGGATGAGAGAGCTTGGGAAGTGAGTCAGTTGTTGTTCGCTGATAATACAGCGCTGGTGGCTGATTCGGGTGAGAAACTGCAGAAGCTGGTGACTTAGTTTGGTAAAGTGTGTGAAAGAAGAAAGCTGAGAGTAAATGTGAATAAGAGCAAGGTTATTAGGTACAGGAGGGTTGAGGGACAAGTCAGTTGGGAGGTAAGTTTGAATGGAGAAAAACTGGAGGAAGGGAAGTGTTTTAGATATGTGGGAGTGGATTTGGCAGCGGAGCGGAAGGAACCATGGGAGCGGAATTGATTCACATGGTGAGGGAGGGGGCAAAGGTTCTGGGAGCGTTTAAGAATATGTGGAAGGCGAGAACATTATCTCTGAAAGTGAAAATGGGTATGTTTGAAGGAATAGTGGCTCCAGAAATGTTATATGGTTGCGAGGCGTGGGCTATATATAGGGTTGTGCGGAGGAGAGTGGATGTGTTGGAAATGAGATGTTTGAGGACAATGTGTGGTGTGAGGTGGTTTGATCGAGTAAGTAATGAAAGGGTAAGAGAGATGTGTGGTAATACAAAGAGTGTGGTTGAGAGAGCAGAAGAGGATGTTTTGAAATGGTTTGGTCACATGGAGAGAATGAGTGAGGAAAGATTGACAAGAGGATATATGTGTCAGAGGTGGAGGGAACGAGGAGAAGTGGAAGACCAGTTGGAGGTGGAAAGATGGAGTGAAAAAGATTTTGAGCGATCGGGGCCTGAACATGCAGGAGGGTCAAAGGTATGCTAGGAATAGAGTGAATTGGAACGATGTGGTATACCGGGGTTGACGTGCTGTCATTGGATTGAACCAGGGCATGTGAAACCTGTGGGGCCTGGATGTGGAAAGGGAGCTGTGGTTTCGGTGCATTATACATGACAGCTAGTGACTGAGTGTGAACGAATGTGGCCTTTGTTGTCTTTTCCTAGCGCTACCGAGCACGCGTGCGGGGGAGGGGTTGTCATTTCATGTGTGGCGGGGTGTCGACGGGAATGAATAAGGGCAGACAGTATGAATTATGTACATGTGTATATATGTATATGACTGTGTGTGTGTACATATATGTATACGTTGAGATATATAGGTATGTATATGTGCATGTGTGGATGTGTAATATATATACATGTGTATGAGGGTGGGTTGGGCCATTCTTTCGTCTGTTTCCTTGCGCTACCTCGCTAACGCGGGAGACAGCGACAAAGTATGATAAATAAATAAATAAATGAATATATATATATATATATATATATATATATATATATATATATATATATATATTATATATTCTTATGCGTTCATGGGGAAAATGGAACGCGATAAGTTCCCAGGTGCACTTTCGTGTAATAATCAGTTTTTTTGTATATGTATGAGAGTAATATTAATGGTGAAGGTGAGCGCGCATTAAGTGTTGCCATATATCAGAGGTCACGCGGGAGTGACCTCTGGGGGTCAGGTCATCATCCATCAGAAGACGCAACATTAACCCCAGCAACACTATATATCATCCCTCTCGACCAGCGTTCACATATCCCTCAGGCGCCCTGCTGGTAGGGTGGGAAAGAGGAATATTCCTCCGAGGTTGAAGAATATTACTGGTGGAGAGGAGGAATACTTCTCCTGGACGAAGATATTTGGAATATTCCTCGTGTTGTATTGCTCACGTCGAGGGCACAGACCCATGGGATATTTTTTTTCCTTTTATTTTTCATCTTCATGAATGTTTCGTTGTGTTTTTTACACTGGGTATCACATATGGCAGTTGTGGAAGGTGAGGTGTGTGTGGTGCTGGACAGCCGACGTCCATGACTGCTGAGGACGTACACACACACACACACACACACACACACACACACACACACACACACACACACACACACACACATACATACATACACACACACATACACACACACACACACACACACACACACACACACACACACACATACGCATACACACACACACACACACACACACACACACACATACGCATGCACACATTCACACACACGCATGCACGCATACACACACACGCATGCACGTATGCACACACACACACACGCACATACAGACACACACACACACACACACACACACACACACATATATATATATATATATATATATATATATATATATATATATATATATATATATATATATACATATATCATTTATCGCTGTTTCCCGCGTCAGCGAGGTAGTGTCAGGAAACAAACGAAAAATGGCCCATCCACTCATATACACATATATGTAACTTAACGCCCATACGCGTACATATACATATATATACATATCAACAAATACATACATATACATACAAATACACAGACATATACACATATATACACATGTGTGCACATATTCTTGCTCTCCTTCATCCATTCCGGTCGCTACCCCACCACACAGGAAGCGATATCGTAACCCCGTATATACATTTTAAATTTTTATTAATACAATGTCAGTTTAACTACATCCAAGATTTATCATTTCAATTAAAGAGGACAGATGTATGATTATTTTGAGTTATCGCTTGTGTATAAACTGGTAGCCATATTGAACCAGGGCAGCGGAGTTCCATTCAGTCGTCAATAGCATTAAGAAGTTCATTTAGGATTTGAACGCGTTCTCTTTACAATGGTTCCTTTTATCTCGTCGATTGCTATCGGTTTTGTGCGATTAACGTTATCTTTCATGTGTGCCCTTGGGAATGACTCCACTGGTGTGAGGTCTGGTGAAGGAGGAGGAGGAGGAGGAGTATGCAATGCTACCTCTTCGTCCAGGAGCAGGAGGAGGAGGAGGAAGGGTATGCAATGCTTCCTCTTCGTCCAGGAGGAGGAGGAGGAGGAGGAAGGGTATGCAATGCTTCCTCTTCGTCCAGGAGAAGGAGGAGGAAGGGTATGCAATGCTTCCTCTTCGTCCAGGAGGAGGAGGAAGGACATGCAATGCTACCTCTTCGTCCAGGAGGAGGAGGAAGGGTATGCAATGCAACCTCTTCGTCCAGGAGGAGGAGGAAGGGAATGCAATGCTACCTCTTCGTCCAGGAGGAGGAAGAGGAGGAAGGGTATGCAGTGCTACCTCTTCGTCCAGGAGGAGGAGGAGGAGGAGGAAGGGTATGCAATGCTACCTCTTCGTCCAGGAGGAGGAAGGGTGTGCAATGCTTCCTCTTCGTCCAGGAGGAGGAGGAGGAAGGGTTTGCAATGCTACCTCTTCGTCCAGGAGGAGGAGGAGGAGGAAGGGCATGCAATGCTACCTCTTCGTCTAGGAGGAGGAGGAAGAGGAAGGGTATGCAATGCTACCTCTTCGTCCAGGAGGAGGAGGAGGAGGAAGGGCATGCAATGCTACCTCTTCGTCCAGGAGGAGGTGGAGGAGGAAGGGTATGCAATGCTACCTCTTCGTCCAGGAGGAGGTGGAGGAAGGGTATGCAATGCTACCTCTTCGTCCAGGAGGAGGAGGAGGAGGAAGGGCATGCAATGCTACCTCTTCGTCCAGGAGGAGGAGGAGGAGGAGGAAGGGCATGCAATGCTACCTCTTCGTCCAGGAGGAGGAGGAGGAAGGGTATGCAATGCTACCTCTTCGTCCAGGAGGAGGAGGAGGAGGAGGAAGGGCATGCAATGCTACCTCTTCGTCCAGGAGGAGGAGGAGGAAGGGTATGCAATGCTACCTCTTCGTCCAGGAGGAGGAGGAGGAGGAAGGGTATGCAATGCTACCTCTTCGTCCAGGAGGAGGTGGAGGAGGAAGGGCATGCAATGCTACCTCTTCGTCCAGGAGGAGGAGGAGGAAGGGTATGCAATGCTACCTCTTCGTCCAGGAGGAGGAGGAGGAGGAAGGGCATGCAATGCTACCTCTTCGTCCAGGAGGAGGTGGAGGAGGAAGGGTATGCAATGCTACCTCTTCGTCCAGGAGGAGGAGGAAGGGCATGCAATGCTACCTCTTCGTCCAGGAGGAGGAGGAAGGGTATGCAATGCTACCTCTTCGTCCAGGAGGAGGAGGAGAAGGGTATGCAATGCTACCTCTTCGTCCAGGAGGAGGAGGAAGGGTATGCAATGCTTCCTCTTCGTCCAGGAGGAGGAGGAAGGGTATGCAATGCTACTCTTCGTCCAGGAGGAGGAGGAAGGGTATGCAATGCTACTCTTCGTCCAGGAGGAGGAGGAAGGGCATGCAATGCTACCTCTTCGTCCAGGAGGAGGAGGAAGGGTATGCAATGCTTCCTCTTCGTCCAGGAGGAGGAGGAAGGGCATGCAATGCTACCTCTTCGTCCAGGAGGAGGAGGAAGGGTATGCAATGCTTCCTCTTCGTCCAGGAGGAGGAGGAAGGGTATGCAATGCTACCTCTTCGTCCAGGAGGAGGAGGAAGGGTATGCAATGCTTCCTCTTCGTCCAGGAGGAGGAGGAAGGGTATGCAATGCTTCCTCTTCGTCCAGGAGGAGGAGGAAGGGCATGCAATGCTACCTCTTCGTCCAGGAGGAGGAGGAAGGGTATGCAATGCTTCCTCTTCGTCCAGGAGGAGGAGGAGAAGGGTATGCAATGCTTCCTCTTCGTCCAGGAGGAGGAGGAAGGGTATGCAATGCTTCCTCTTCGTCCAGGAGGAGGTGGAGGAGGAAGGGTATGCAATGCTACCTCTTCGTCCAGGAGGAGGAGGAAGGGCATGCAATGCTACCTCTTCGTCCAGGAGGAGGAGGAAGGGCATGCAATGCTACCTCTTCGTCCAGGAGGAGGAGGAAGGGCATGCAATGCTACCTCTTCGTCCAGGAGGAGGAGGAAGGGCATGCAATGCTACCTCTTCGTCCAGGAGGAGGAGGAAGGGCATGCAATGCTACCTCTTCGTCCAGGAGGAGGAGGAAGGGTATGCAATGCTACCTCTTCGTCCAGGAGGAGGAGGAAGGGCATGCAATGCTACCTCTTCGTCCAGGAGGAGGAGGAAGGGCATGCAATGCTACCTCTTCGTCCAGGAGGAGGAGGAAGGGTATGCAATGCTACCTCTTCGTCCAGGAGGAGGAGGAGAAGGGTATGCAATGCTACCTCTTCGTCCAGGAGGAGGAGGAAGGGTATGCAATGCTACCTCTTCGTCCAGGAGGAGGAGGAGGAAGGGTATGCAATGCTACCTCTTCGTCCAGGAGGAGGAGGAAGGGCATGCAATGCTACCTCTTCGTCCAGGAGGAGGAGGAAGGGTATGCAATGCTACTCTTCGTCCAGGAGGAGGAGGAAGGGCATGCAATGCTACCTCTTCGTCCAGGAGGAGGAGGAAGGGTATGCAATGCTTCCTCTTCGTCCAGGAGGAGGAGGAAGGGTATGCAATGCTTCCTCTTCGTCCAGGAGGAGGAGGAAGGGTATGCAATGCTACCTCTTCGTCCAGGAGGAGGAGGAAGGGCATGCAATGCTACCTCTTCGTCCAGGAGGAGGAGGAAGGGTATGCAATGCTTCCTCTTCGTCCAGGAGGAGGAGGAAGGGTATGCAATGCTT